>NC_090265.1:25867443-26168276 GCF_040414725.1 Anabrus simplex | reverse complement strand
TGAATGAAGAGATACTGAATCGAATTGGTGAGAGGAGATCGATTTGGCTAAATTTGACGAGAAGAAGAGAGAGAATGATAGAACACATCTTAAGACACCCAGGACTTGTTCAGTTGGTTTTTGAAGGAAGTGTAGGTGGCAAGAACAGTACGGGTAGACAAAGATATGAATATGACAAGCAGATTAGAGCAGATGGAGGATGCAATAGTTATGTAGAAATGAAAGTATTAGCACCGATAGGGTGGCATGGAGAGCTGCATCAAATCAGTATATGGACTGATGACTCAAACAACAACAACAACAACAACAACAACGGTACACTTTCAGAAGCCTTTATTGGGTTTGTGTTTTAGGTTTCTTGGACAGATTCCACACAAAAATGACATCTTAACACCCTTCACTTTCCTGCCTGAACATATGGGCACAGTCCTTTATTTTCTTGTTCTCCCGGGCATTAATGACGTCTAGTTACCTGTCGATACTAATAATTAACATCAGAATAACCATACATAACTCTTATAAATATAGTCACTATGCATGCTACCATGTTGCTGAAGAATGTAAACATTATTGCATAGATGACGTGCAACAGCTCTTCTTAAAGATAAAAATTTCATTGTTCCGTATTGAAAGTATTAACGTTAAAAATTAAATAATTGAAAGAGGTTCAACCTATTCAATATATAGGAAAGAAATGTAGTGATTACATTTTTATTTAATAGTAAAAATAAATGGGACCGGTTTCGACCCTAGTCCAGGTCATCGTCAGCCGTAAAAACATGTAAAACAATGCATATGAAAAAGAAAAAGATTACTTAAACTCTGGATCGGTATAAGATCGGTATTATTATTATTTATTTTCCACTAATTGTAGGTACAATTTATGGAGGGTGAATGGAGAAAGGGCATAGCCCCACATACACGAAAGTGCCTCCATCACCACTTAAAATTACAATAGTCAAATATACAATTATATTCTACATAGTGTGCTTATATACAGTTACTGTATTTACAAGGCATATTTACACAATACTCCCAAAACCTGTTCTACTTTGGCGTTCGAGACCGCAGCGCATGACCTTGAATGTGCCGCGCTGATCACCGGGAGCTGGCGGTTTGCTTCTACAAATCTATTCGTCTGCGACTTCAAGTTATTTATGATCTTCATATATTATTTGATAGTGTTGTGACTTTGTGCCTGACAGAGTGTGGAAACTGACCCTTTTGACTGTTCTCCAATATTCATAAACATTGTGAGACTTCACCTATCATTGCGTGTGCCATACTACCATTCTTAATATTACGTACTGTTTCATCTTATACCGATCCAGAGTTTAATTAATCTTTTTCTTTTTCTTTTTCATATGCATTGTTTTACATGTTTTTACGGCTGACGATGACCTGGACTAGGGTCGAAACCGGTCCCATTTATTTTTACTATTAAATAAAAATGTAATCACTACATTTCTTTCCTATGTATTGAATAGGTTGAACCTCTTTCAATTATTTAATTTTTAACAGCTCTTCTTAAGCGAAAGTTATAATTCCAATATAATTGGTCAGTTATGGAAAATCATACATTTTCCAACAAACTCATTCTTGGTTGCCACTATTACACCCCAGTGTGCAAAGTTGGGCTCATCAGTTGGTTAACTAGCACACCTACCACGATGCATGCAATGGAGGCCACTGCACAGGCTACCTGGAGCCACAATGCACTATGAGAGACTGTTTCTTTTACAAAAAAATTATGCCTGCTAGGCCATCAAATACAACCACATAACTGCCAACTTTTAGAAATCAAAAATAGGAAGATTTATTAATTCTTGGATTTCATCACATATATTGCACCACAGTCTAAGTGAAAAAAGAGGATAAAAGGCATGCATATCTATAGTTACAATGTGATTTTAAACTAAGAAAACCTAAAAATATTTACAAGATAATGTACCTAATCACTCTCATTTATGACACATTCATACAAATAATATTATTTATATCACAGCGACACACCGACAAAACGCATAACAGTTTCCTTTATTAGACTATAAAATGAACGGAAATTAAATTTTATAGGTATCTCTGAACACTTGGAGATAAGATTTGTTATGTTTCTTGGCCATAATGTGATGAGAAAATACCAGAAACTGTCCCCGGCACAGCTCTCTGAAATACATTCAACTCATTAAAATTATGAAGTAAGAATGAATGCAAATGCATTGAAATACACAAAACTACCACACACAAAATACATCAATATGTCTCAGAGTATTAAGATATGACTTTGACAGAGGGAAAAGCACAGAATCGCAAGAAAAAACAAGCGATCTACAACTCCAACGAAATTACGCACAGAAACTATTATTATTTATTTTCCACTAATTGTAGGTACAATTTATGGATGGTGAATGGAAAAAGGGCATAGCCCCACATACACGAAAGTGCCTCCATCACCACTTAAAATTACAATAATCAAATATACAATTATATTCTACATAGTGTGCTTATATACAGTTACTGTATTTACAAGGCATATTTACACAATACTCCCAAAACCTGTTCAACATTCTCTCTCTCTCCCTCTCTAGAATCCCCACAAATACTTTAGCTAGGCCGGTTCACTCGCACCCACATACAGTACAGTCTCACTCACTCGGGATCTCGGGAACCATACAATAACAAACTCATTCTTTCGTCCCGATTAACTGAGTCGCTAGCCTCTCTTGCTTGTAGGACGATTGCCATCGGGAATCCCTAGTTGTAAAGCACACGCACTGCCATAGCGATCAGGAAACATGATACATGAAGGCGACGAACGATACTCGCGAAATAAAGCATCAAATAAATACACTTGAAAATGAGATTGCGTAAATTACACAAGCAAATAAGAATTTATCCTTTATCCTGGGGGGGGGGGGGAGGAAGAGTATTGACTGTACTGGAGGCTGTATTGATCAAAAATAGGAAGAATTAAAAATAAATCGGAAAATCGGAAGACAGATTAAAAAACGGAAAGTTCCTGGGTAAATCGGAAGGGTTGGCAAGTATGCAACCAACTTATCCAAGATAAGAGACTGAGAACCAACTCGTGGTATCCACAGGGAGTCTGTAGCTCTCCTGCTCTGTTTGCTTGAATTATAGAGACCTTGAAATTAAATTGAAATCTACATCACGTAAGTCATGTTGGACCAGGTACAACATAGGACCTGAATAGCATATTAGCAATGTCAGATTGAGTCCAACATGGGACCACAAAGGGACTGGAAATAAATTACAGCAGTAATTTATTGGTAAAACAAAACAATACCATCATTTTATTGCCAATATTACAGTAAAACTTGCTGTGTAACTTTTCGACCTATTGCAAAAACACAGTTCATCAACACAACAGACTACTGCAGGCGTTCCAACAACAATGGGTTACTAGTTGTTCATTTTATTTTGTGCACATTAAAAAGGACCTATTAGAATTTTATACAACTGGCTTTACGCTGCACCGACACAGACAGGTCTTATGGCGACGATGGGACAGGAAAGGGCTAAGAGTTGGAAGGAAACAGCTGTGGCCTTAATTAAGGTACAGCCCCAGCATTTGCCTGGCGTGAAAAACGAAAACCACGGAAAATCACCATCAGGGCTGCCGACAATGGGGTGTTCAAACCCACTATCTCCTGAATGCAAGCTCACAACTGCGCACCCTTAACCACACAGCCAACTCACTCAGTACTATGAGATTTTATGCAATGTTGTTTAAAACTTGGATCTGAACAAGACTACTCCGTGCATCATCGCCAGTAAATACTATCCCCTTTACATACATGCTATGGAAATAATTGCTATCCTAAACAGGAAGTGTACTGTGCGGTGAACACTAGTCTGCAGCTGTTAATTGTCAGTAACTAGTTTTGTCACATACAGTAATAAACACAATTTACAGATTTTAAATATTACTAAGACAATTTTTGTTAAAAATGAAATATGTCCATTAACTGGGAACTTCTTTTTCAAAATTTTAGGAGAAAATTGGAGTGTGACTATTATGCGGTGGCATCAATTGCACAAATAAATATGGTACGTACATTTAACATTTCAAGGAATATTATTTTGAACTTGCATCTGGCAGATTACAATTCTCTGTGTTACATCCTGCATTATATTTAAACTGATGACAATTTATAAATATAATCAAAGTTGATCTTTCAATTTGCTTTGTCGCACCGACACAGATAGGTCTTATGGCGAAGATGGGATAGAAAAGGGCAAGGACTAGGAAGGAAGCGGTCGTGGCCTTAAGGTACAGCCCAGCATTTGCCTGATGTGAAAATGGGAAACCACAGAAAACCATCTTTAAGGCTGCCAACGGTGGAGTTCAAACCCACTATCTCCTGAATGCGAGCTTGCAGCGGTACGACCCTACCCGTATAACCAACTCACTCTGTACTCAAAGTTTTGATTGCCTATTCTGTCAATTTTAGAACCTATTCTGCATGGAAATAGAACAGGTCACTAAAGTTGATTTTTAGAACCTAAAATTCTGAGGCTTAGTGATAATATTTCCAACCAGTTGTAAAGGTTCACAACTCAGAATGCAGCTCCTGCACACTTTCCAGATCAATGTTTAAAGAGATTCTATATATATACACGACATATAAGTAATATATTTCCAAAATGTTGATTAATCTTTTTTTAAACACTGTCCAGGTTAAAAAATTTAACCTAAGTTATCTTATATCTTTATCAAATGCAACCAACTTATCCGAGATAAGAGACTGAAAACCAACTCACGGTATCCGTAGGGAGTCTGTAGCCCTCCTGCTCCACTCCAATTTTGGATCCCTTGAAGCCCATCCTTTTGATGAGCCGAATCAAACCGTCTCTAACACAGTGATTTAGCTGTCGGCGCACTTCATCTACGACAAGGATGATAACATTAGATCTATATGAAAACCTGACCACAAAACATTATGGCAAACTGGTCAAACAGTCACTCATACTATCACTATCAAAGATAAAAAGGCCACAAGAATGTACCCACTCCCACTATTTCAGTTGGAGATGATTTAACTACAAGTAGTTTTGATAGAAAAATGAAAGCAACTAACAACTACTTCTCACATAACAAGCCTTTGAAAAGGCAGCTTTCCTTGTGGAATTCAAATTATCACCTCCTAAATCTCTGATAATAATGAGAAACCAGGGAGATGATAATTGTGAGAAGACAACACCAAAGCAGCCCAACGGGTTCCCTCATATGTATGAAAACATGGAGCATATACATACATCATTATAGACTGTTATGCCTTTCAGTGTTCAGTCTGCAAGCCTCTGTGAATTTACTAAAAGTCACCACAGCCCTCCATTTGCAACAAGTGCGGTGGCCTCATTTAGTTCTATACGTCTTATCTCTAAATCATTAGAAACTGAGTCTAATCATAGTTGTCTTGGTCTCCCTCTACTTATCTTAATCCTCCATAGCAGAGTCCATTTTTCTTCTAGGTAATCTATTCTCCCCCCTTCTCCTCACTCCTTGGAAACAACTTGGCGAACAAATACATGGAAATAAATTTTAAAAAGCTTCAAATCTAAAATAAATCTCAGTTACCTCCAGTCTGCGGATAAAACCAAAATGCTTTCATTTCCATAAAGTAGAGATTTGACCTAAACACTGTGCAAGTGATTTCCTTCATACTAGTCGACTACACACAGACCAAACACGATTGTTCCAGAACTGAACAGTAAGGACACCTCTGGTATCAGCAGCCCATAGATCATCTTGCATGCACAAGTACCTCATGTCTGAGCAGTACAGCAGATGATCCTGATTTTGTGTCTCTCTATACGCATAAACAATGTGTTTTGATGCACGAAGGAATCCGCACTTCATTAAGTTATCCTTACATCTGGAAACACCAACATGTAAATGTTAAGGCACTTCCAAGTGATGGTGGCAGTTCTTCCTTTAGCTTAGTCAGTGGCAGATGTAGTTTCGCCTTCCACCTTATAAGTCTTGCATTTTCTGGAGAGCAAGAAAATGGAGTTGTTCTTCTGAGATAGCTGTTACGAGAATGAAGTCTTCAATGAGCAGGTTGGTGTCCTTAAAGAGGGTGAGGATGTCAATGTCCTGTTTGTACTTTCTACATCAGCAGCCACACTCCTACGGATGAGGTGGAGCTATGCCTAACACAGCATAGGTTTGCTTCCAGGAGTTTGTTGCAGACATGCATTTAGAACTCGTGTTTGGCCAAGAAAAATTCCACAAAGGCGTTGGATATTCTCTTGCTGAAAAGCAGAGTCCCAGAGCACCCCCATCCACTACCTGTCAGTTTACGAATAATTTTATTACAAGCACTTTTTGCTTTGCCTTGAAACTGTGGCATTTGAAGGATAGTGTGCAGTCGAACACGACACCAAGTTGAGTTTTGGAAGCATTTGGTTTCAGTTGTATAAGCACAAACTCCTGCTGACCATTTTTCAAGTTCCTCTTCCTTGGAACCCTCCCAGCACTGCTAGAGCAGTGTCACTGGCGTAGATGAAATGTCATGTCTATTCCAAGACTGGCTGATCATTGGTGAAAACATTATACAACCCAGGAACTAACACACTTCATTGTAGAAGCCCATTCTTCTGTGTCCTCCATCTACTGTTCTGAAGAACATATCATAAACTGGATTTGATGAATTAGTCAATGATTTCAGGAAAAAACAGAACATCTAAAAGATACATAATGAAACAAAATACTTCCAAATTCTAAAAAATAAAAAATTGTGGAACATAATTGAAAATGATCAAAAGAGCCATCAGAATGACTGTTAAGGCATCAAATCAAGCCTTTATGGTCTGATACCATGGTTGGCTGATTCGAGTTCTATTGGTGGAAAAAGATGTTCACCGTCACAATATTGGTCGGCTGGGTAGAAGAGATGGTAAATACAATTCCCTATAACTAGACTTCATGTCAAAATCCTCGGTTCAATTACAACCTCTCCTCAGTGCTCATATGGAGTGAGGGCATACAATACTGTTGGTGGTGATTTGTCCATTGGATAGGGATGTTAAGCCCAGGTTATTACTTGACAGGAGTAGGCTATAAGCCAACACCAGATTTAACCCTCTCCCTACATCATTATCTACAGCATGCATAACATGCAGTCATCACACTGGACAGGGAAACACACACACTTGCATAATGATTTTCATCTTTGAGGCAAGGAGTAACAAACTTCTTCACCACAGATGGCGCATAGAAATAAAAGAAGGCCACAAACCGCCAATCATCACGACCAGTGGTCATCTATCCATACATGAATAAACTATATACCTCCTATGGCTTGCTCACTCTGAGCGGAGCTACGGCGCAGTACAGACATAGGTGTTACCCTATGTACAGGGGGCCTTTGCCTCTTCTTCTTCTTCTTATTCTTCTTGCGTAACGGCCTCTGTAGGACCACAGACAGCTCCTTCATGGATTGCATTTTCTTCTTCTCCTCCCAGAACCTCTTCATCCTTTCTCTTCTTCTCTCCCGCTCTTCTTCTGAGATATTCAGTATCCTCTTCTCTTGTCTACTCCACTGGTGACTCTCAATCCTTTTCCTGTATCCATCCCTATCATTGATCTCTGGCATATTAGTCGGTATGTACTTGCTTCTCCAATTTTCCTTTTCTTCCACCTTGATCCCCAATTCCGACCAATCTTTCCGGAGTTCAACTACCCACTTTCCTCGTGTCCTCGCTGTTGATTCCCATTCTCTTTTCGTCATTCTATCCATATTCATCCTGATTACATGTCCCGCAAACCTTGCTCTTTTCAGTCTGATTTCTTCTGAGATTGTCCTCATGTTCCGGTATAGTTCTTCCCTGGGCCTCCTCATCCATCTCTCACCTCCTCTCTTAGGGCCTAGTATTTTCCTCAATATTTTTCTCTCTTCTTTCTCTAGTTGTTCCGCACCATTTCTTCCTAGTGCTATTGTCTCAGCAGCATATAATACAGCATTTCTCACCGTTGCCTTGTAATGTCTGATCTTTGCGTCTGTAGATATATTCTTTTTATTGTATATATCTCTGGTCATACAGAAGGCTGATCGCATCTTCTTTATCCTCTCTGTTATTCCCTCATTGCTCCTATTCCTTCCTGTTATAAATTCTCCTAGGTACTTGAATT
The DNA here is from genome assembly GCF_040414725.1 of Anabrus simplex. Taxonomy (NCBI): domain Eukaryota; kingdom Metazoa; phylum Arthropoda; class Insecta; order Orthoptera; family Tettigoniidae; genus Anabrus; species Anabrus simplex. The sequence goes on along the minus strand of NC_090265.1, from coordinate 26,160,118 downwards.
TGTCTACCTTTTGCACGGTGCCTTCCGGTGTTGTCCAATCCTCAGTGGTATTCAATGTCTTTGTCTTGTTGTAGGCGATCCTCAGTCCTACCCTTCCGGCTAAGTTGTTGAGTTGTATCTTTGCATCTTCTTCTGTCTCACTATAGCTATGTCGTCTGCAAAGGCTAGACAATCTACTTGGGCCCTATTGTCCTTTTTGTCCCCAACATGCGTCTTTGGTATTCCCATTGTCTCATTCATTGTTCTCCACTGCCTGATGACTTCATCCAGAGCTATGTTGAACAACATTGGTGATAATCCATCTCCTTGTTTGACACCAGTGTTGATATCAAATTCTTCAGAGAGTACTCCTCTGAATCTCACCCTTGCCTTTGTGTCTGATAGAATTTCCATTATGAGTTCTTGTGTAGTACCATCTAATCCTCTGTTCTTCAGGATTCTTCCAAGGGTTTGTCTGTCGATGGAGTCATATGCCTTAGTGAAATCTACAAAGGTTACCACCGTCTTTTTGTTCTTTAAGGCCCTATGTTCTATCAGTTGTTTCAGTATAAATATCTGTTCTGTGCATCCTCTTCCCTTCCTAAATCCTGCTTGGTAGTCTCCAATTGTACTTTCTAACTGTTCTTCCAGTCTATTGAGCAGGACTTTTGACAACACCTTATAGCCAATCTCTAGTAGCGAAATTCCTCTATAGTTGTTTGCATCCCTCTTGTCTCCCTTCTTATGTATTGGTATTATGATCGCATTCTTCCACCCTTCTGGTAACTTCTTTGTTCTCCAAATCTGGCCGATGATGATGGTCATGTTGTCTACTGCCTTGTCACCTCCCCACTTAATCATCTCAGCTGATATTCCATCTTCTCCGGTTGCTTTGTTATTCTTTAGATCGCTTATGGCCTGTGCGACCTCATCTCTAGTTGGAGGACATGACTCTCTTCTGTGTTTGTCTCCAGCTCCAGCTCTTCTTCAGGTGGTTCACAGTTTAACAGGTCATGAAAGTATTCTGCAAATATCCTACAGTTCTCCTTCGCACTAACTGCCAGATCCCCATTCTTATCTCTTATAAAGAGTTCTCTGCCTTTATATCCACTCAGGCTCTTTTTGAATTTCCCAAAAAAGTCTCTACTATTGTTTTTCCTGAAGTTGTTTTCAATTTCATCCAACTCCTGCTTCATCCTCTGTCTTTTGGTCCATCTTATGGTTCTGGCTGTTTCCTTCCTTACTCGTAGGAAAACTTCCCATTTTTCCAGGTTCTTCTTACTGCTCCAGTCTCTCCAGGCTTTCCTGCGATTCTCAACCGCTTCCTCACAGTCCGTATTCCACCACCAGTGTTTTTCTTTTCTTCCTTTCCCCATATTTCAGCCTGTTTCCTCATATTTAGCTTCATGTCATCCCATCCATTGCCAGTTTCTATTCCTTCCTCGTATTTGGATCGATTGTGCCGTAATTTGTCTCTGTCTATATTTATTTTTCCAGTTGATCTACTTGTCTGTGGCAGTCTACCCCTGTGTGGAATCCAAAGGCACTTGATTTCTGTAAGATAGTGATCTGATTCTATTCTTGTGTTCTTTCTGACCTTTGTGTTCATAATCTCTTTAGTGTTTGTCCGATTGATTGCCACATGGTCAATCTGGAATTCCCCAATGTGGGTGCATGGGCTTGCCCATGTCTTTTTCTTATTCGGTTTGGCCCTGAAGTGAGTTGTCATAAGTCTCATTCTGTGTTCTCGATATAGTTCAATTTTTTTTTTTTGCTAAGGGCTTTACGTCGCACCGACACAGATAGGTCTTATGGCGACGATGGGATAGGAAAGGCCTAGGAGTTGGAAGCGGCCGTGGCCTTAATTAAGGTACAGCCCCAGCATTTGCCTGGTGTGAAAATGGGAAACCACGGAAAACCATCTTCAGGGCTGCCGATAGTGGGATTCGAACCTACTATCTCCCGGATGCAAGCTCACAGCCGCGCGCCTCTACGCGCACGGCCAACTCGCCCGGTCATAGTTCAATTAACCTTTCTCCGTTTTTGTTCGTCCTCTTGTGTGCTGGGTACTCGCCTACTATCCCCTTATGTTGCTTCTCCCTCCCTACTTGTGCATTATAATCACCTACAAGTATCTTTACTTGTCTGTGTGGTATGCTTTTCAGTGTATCATCCAGTTCTTCCCAGAAACTGTCTACAGCTTTCTTGTCTTTTCGCCTGTTATTAAGAAGAGTATTGTTATTAAGATGAGTATTGTATATATATACAGCTGTCCCTTCCCAAACCCCATCAGTTGTTAGCTCCAGCAAGTACAGTCCTAGCATCATCCAAGATGAACAGAACAAGTTACAGAACCATGTCCTTTTAGTTACAAAAGGTCAGGGATATTGTAAATAAAAATGAACCCCTAAAACATACTGATCCTTTGAACAACGAGTGTCAGAAAAGAGGAAAGGCAATGAGAGCTCTGAAATTAAAATCAAAATTGATCCTGAGGAGTCAGTCAGTAAAGATGAAAAGGAGGAGCCTGTCGCTAAAGAACGCCAGGTCTGTTTTGGAGTAGAGATAGGTGACGATACAAGTTCACATGTCCAAAACTAAAAGAGAAGTACTGTATGCAGAGCAAACCGCCAGGGAAAAAGAATCATTTTATGCAGAGGAAGGTTGTTAAAAAAATTAAAAATTATGGCCTATGATAGGAAAGCAAAGAGGAATGCATCAAACCATTATATGAAATCATAATAAAAAAGCACTACTCAAATATTTGATCCAAGAGTTTGGTGATATAGTCCTCGGAGATGTCACGAATCTTCGGACGTGGAGATCTTTAAACAGGTTCTGCACCAACTGTAGAAGATGTACCTTCACGTTCCTTCAAGAACTCCCCAGGGTGTGATTGGAAAAGAGGTTCCAGACCATATTGCACATTGTGAATGAATACCCTCTTCACACACACCCACAGTATTCAGGAGGACCTTGTTCGTATCGTCACCTATCTCATCTCCTGAACCCTCCCCCACTCCTACGACAAGAGCAACCAAAACAGACCTGGCATTCTTTAGCAACAGACTCCTCATTCATCTTGGACATACAAATCTAGATCAGTGTTCTATACATGCCTGTTAGGTTTATGTATTTTTTATACGGTACTTATTTTAGATTTGCAATTTCTGTCTGATATGTATAATCAATCTATGTATATAAAATAAGAGTCTTGTCTATACATTGCTCAGAATTTGAAAAGAATAGTATTTCTGTATCAGTCATGTTCACAGTAACAAGGAAATGCACTTTTTACTTTTCCGTAACTTATGTCTGTCTGTATGTACGCGCATCACTAGAAAACGGCTAAAGGAGAATTTAATGAAAATCGTTATGCAAAGTCGGGGAATAAGTTGCTATAATCTAGGATATAAATAATTTTATTCACGCTGATTGAGATGGTAGTTTAGGGGAAGGTCTAAAATTTAATTTTCAAATATTTATGTTATCAGTGGTATGCAAAGTCGGATTAAGGCGCTACAATCTAGGCTATAAATAATTTTATTCACACTGAGTGAAATGGTAGTTTAGGAGAAGGCCTAAAACTTAATTCTTAAATATTTACATTATTAGTGGTCCTATCTCACTAAAAATTGGTATGCAAAGTCGGAGAAGGAGCCACTACAATCCACGCTATAAATAATTTATTTCACGCTGAGTGAAATGTAGTTTAGGGGAAGGCCTAAAATTTAATTCTCAAATAATTATATTATTAGTGGTCGTATCGATAAATACTACATAAGCAAAGTTATATAGAAATAAATTTCAGACCACTTATGTCTTATACATTTTTACGGTACCGGCTATGATAACATAGATGTTCGTGAATTTGTATTTTTGTTGCTAAGCCGATATCAACGCCGAGCCGTGAGAAAATGGATTAGCAGAATTTAATGAAAACCGGTATATACAGTTGGGAAATAAGAAACTACAGTCTAAGCTATAAACAATTTTATTCACCCTAGATGAAATTGTTTTTTTATTGGAAGTCACCTAAAATGTAATTTTTAAATATCTATGTTATTCATCCTATTGAAAAGTACTACATAAAAGTTATAGAGAATACAATTTCCAGTAATTTATGTTTTATTCAGTTTTACCGTACCGACTATGATAAGAGTGGTATTTCAGAGTCGGAAGAAAACTAAATGTGAAAGCCTACAATATCGAAAGCGCATAACATTGATCAATAACAACGTTACATTGACCATTGCTTGTTGTGATGTTCTTTGTCTCTTATGCTGCCTCTCAACTCCGATAGATGGGATTACTGATGCGTACAGAGTATAATAGCCTGACTGAATATTGGCGGGAAATAGCCCGGGAGTTAGAAAACTTTCTTCTTTAGCAAGCCCTTCCTCTGGTTCATATATTTTCTGATACAGCTGAAACGTAACTAACTGGTTCATCATAGTATTCCAGCTATTCGATCCCTACTCTGATGCGCTGTTTTGAATGAGCAGTGGGCATACTTAAGGCAGAGGCTCACTTAGTAGAGTAGTAGTATGGCCAGGTCTAGAATAAAAATTTAGACCTATTCCGAACTATAGTACCGCAATTCACTAAATAACTCAAAATTCAAGCCTGAAAAGAGCCGTTTCTTAAGAAAACCTTCTTCCTCTTCATTTTTATTAAATTCTTCATTCATTTCATTCCAAATTAGCCATGAAGAGGGGTTTCTCCTCCAACTTGGAAGGAAAAATCTGTCTCCAGTGTAGTGAATTGATACTTTCTGACTCATCAGTTACTCCTAGGAAAGAGATTAGTAAAAGGGCATAGCTTTTGCTCTGGGAGTCGCCACTATTCGACCCCCTCCCCGCCAGAAAGGGACAAAGAGTGTTCACGGCTCTCTGCGGCTTGGTAATTCCAGCTCGGGAACTTTGGACTGTTAGATCGGCAGCGTAGTACTGTTCGTTAAAAGTGAGAACGTGTGCTTTTTCATTTGATCGAGTATTTCATATGAAAGCATTGTTTTTAATCGCGCCATTCCGACCGATGTCTTTGTAATGTATGTTCATTTCAGTTGGGAAAACCACTGAGTCTTTTTGAGGATGTAAAAAGGCAGGTGGAGATTGAGTGTCTACCATTCTAATGAAAGCTCCCCAACCTGACTGACTGATGGTATGCAAGCGGGTCTACTATTACAGTGAAAATTCCCTAATTCAGTCTTCAAATGAGAAAAGATGTTTGGCGACTTCTCCCTCGAGTTTCTAGGGTAACGTTAAGAGCTATGCAATTTAATACAATCTTGCTCACAACGTGTACACTACCTAACCTAGAATTCTGTATACAATGTAGAATTCTGTAGCGAAGCACGGGTACATCAGCTAATAATAATAATAATAATAATAATAATAATAATAATAATAATAATAATAATAATAACAATAATAATAATAATAATAACAATAACAACAACACAGTAAAACCTGTCCTCAGAGGAAACCCATGGGATTGGAAATTTTTTCCTTGTGTGCAGGATACCAATATAAATGGTCCGTTATTGGACATTATATAAATGGTATGATCAATTTACTCGTTCGGGACAAATATTTCAGGTTCCCTATGGGAATCAACACCTATATGATTTCTATGCAGGATTCCGGATCATAAAGATGGTTAAAAAATCACACACTTTTGTACACTAGTTCATCAGCACTACCACAAATGTCTCCAGCCGCTCCGCAGACTTCCTTCAACACTGTAAGCATGCTAAATCTGTGACCTTTCTACGAAAACTGCACTGCATTGTTAAGCAGCACCTCCTGAATTCCTGAGTTCTGTTAGTCAACAACTCATAAAGGTTACACTCGCATTGTGATGAAATCAGATAAGGTATAAAGGAGGTTCCTAAGTTTCCTGCCTGAAGTTTCAGTCTTTACGCATTACTACAGTAAGGGATGTCCAAATCACACAGAATATCCCTATCATGGTCTACAGATAAAGTTGCTGCCTTACAACTAGGCGGTCCGAATTCTTTTCCTGGCTGAATGCTATCTCGGCCATCTTAGATCAACATGAACTGAGGTTTGGGAAGAAAATTTAAATATTTTTTCAGTTAGTCACAAAATGTCCTTCAATTTCCGCTAAATACAGGTAAACTTACATGGATATTAAACCATAATTCATGGGACTGGGAAATTTTTCCGATATGGACAGTTTTTTGGTTCATAAAGGTTCTGCTAAAGGCAGGTTTTACTGCAATAACAATGAAAAAACTTGCCAGAGTGCTCATTGGTATGGACAGAATAAGTCATGCTCCTGCAGTTCGCAAGGATATCAAAGTGATATGATGCAGAAACAAGATCTTCACATTCTTTACCTTTGTGAGTAGAAGTTGAACCGCAACACATCAAGTAATATGAGCACAACATTCAGTCAGGATATCGTTTAGTGATGGTTCACAAAGTTCCCCTCGGGTGACGAAAAATGTAGAAGACAGCTGTTATAAATAAGCGAGTAGTACAGGAAGGTTATTCCTGAGGATTTTTTTTTTTAATTTGCTTTACGTCACACCGACTTATGGCGAAGATAGGATACGAAAGCGCTGGGAGCGGGAAGGAAGTGGCCATGGCCTTAATTTAGGTACAGCCCTAGCATTTGCCAGTGTGAAAATGGGAAACCATAGAAAACCATCTTCAGGGGTCCCAACTGTGGGATTCAAACCCACTATCTCCTGAATGCAAACAGACAGCTACGTGCCCCAAACCATACATTTACTCACTCAGACGAAAAACCACATCAGACAATGGATGAGATAACTGTTAGTAGGAGGTGTGCGGCAAGACATCGGAAGGTGACTGACAAGGTGAAAAAACCTCAACCAGTGGCTGCTACACAAAACTGACAAGACACATTGACAGTGTACTCTGGAGATAAACGTTTCTCTATGGCCTGCAAGAACGCCACAATGCCATTTCTCAGTTGCACGATGACATGCAACCAAACCTGGATTCTGTGCTACTTCATTTCACATCTACAAATCAACCTCAAACCCCCGAGTGGTGACTATTTCTCTCTCTTGTCCTTAACTCTCTTAGTGCCAAAGTGGTCGTAAGCGATCTTCAAAAATGAACGAACCTTGCCATCTTCGCTCTGAGAGACGCTTCGTTTCTTTGTTGATACAGTAGACTTCTAGACTGAAAATTGTGCCTAATCATGGCATGACTATGCCCGCCCTGAGGTGTAGGGGTAATGTGCCCGCTTCTTAACCAGAGGCCCCAGGTTCGATTCCCGGCCAGGTCAGGGATTTTTACCTGGATCTGAGGAATGGTTCGAGGTCCACACAGCCTATGCGATTCCAATTGAGGAGCTACCTGACTGTGAGATGGCAGCCCCGGTCTAGAAAGCCAAGAATAACAGCTGAGAGGATCCGTCGTGCTGACCACACAACACCTCATAATCTCCAGGCCCTTAGGCTGAGCAACAGTTGCTTGGTAGGCCATGGCCCTTCATTCAAGCTACCATGTTCCGACGACATTCTTTTGTTTTCTGTCAATCGATAATCTCTAGCAATATTAAAGTTCCTTGACTTCTTTACGCGCAACTCGTAAAAGGATGGTGTCGAAGTGTAAGAAGAGTGGTGTAGAGAGGAGTAAATTAAACAACTAATGGGTCCAGGAACTGTTGTGGAGCCTGTGCAGTATTATCCTGGTCAACATTCCTTTCTTCCCAGTCACTATTAGTATGAGCATCATCACTATCACTTGTTTGGTTATGTACAGTCACATTCTGCAAGGTAATTAATTCATTGCCTTAAGCGGAAACAGCACTTGATTTGTCACCAAGACCGGAATCATTGTCCACAAAGTCTAAGAGGTCACCACCTGACCCACCAGTCACGAGCTAGATTTTAGAATTTCCGATCTTTGACACCCCTGCAGATATTTTTAGAACAAACAAAATGTTTTTCTTGGTTCTTGTATTATGTATGTGTGCCCTCCAGCGTTTGGTTTTACTTTATTTGTAAGCATGTGTTGATAGGAATAATAAAATTTTCGAACTTTTATTTTCCAGAATAAATTATTTTAATTAATTAAGTAATAACATAATGAATAAATTTCATGATGATCTGAAAGTAATCCTGAATTTAGATAACAATGTTTTGCACTCCCTGATCAAGTTTTGCTTTCTTATATTTTAAAACAGAGGAGTTACATTCTTTTCTCTGAAAGGCGCCATTTTCCATCAGAACAGCCTGGCACTTTTAGACCATATTTTTACATTTCCACATTTTTGCCTGGCACTAAAAGTGTTAAGTGTTTGTCCTTGTTTCCTCTTTTCATACTGACCTGCCATTGTGTTTATCTCACTGATGTTCCTATCTATCTATATGTAGGGTTGCCATAATTGTCTGCCACAAAACTGGGACAAATACATATTAGCAAATAAGTTCAAATGTAGGCTAGTATTTGGCATACTTTTAATAAGAAACTCTTTACAGTATATTACAAGTTATGTTTTATTATGGCAGTTGTACTTTAGTGATGACTGTACAGAATCACGGTATTTCAACATTTTGACACTGGTGGTTGTCTGTTAGGTCATCAGCCCAAAGGCTGGCTGGATCCTCAAACAGCACCACCAAAAGCTATGCAGTTATAGGGAAACTGCAAAAACCAATGGCAGAGCCCAAATGGGGCGTACTAGGCAAGATGAGGAGTGAGGTAGTTTGCCATTGCTTACCATCCTAACCTCATTTATTGAATCCTGGCAATGGACTTCCGAAACATTCATCTGTGCCATGAGAAACCAAAAATAAGCCTCACCAACTTCATTTGAGAAAAAAGACTTCAGGAGAACTGGACATTTGTCTTGTGACATGAAATAAGATTTCAATGGCTGAAACATACGTAAAAATCTTTCAAGTGCCGGAAATAAACTTAACCATCTTGTTTTTACATGTAACATTAAGAAATTCACAAAACTCCATGAGTGATGCAACTCTAACAATATATGGAGAAAAGTAATTGTACACTTTCACTATTAAAGTGTCTGAACATCTACAGGGAGACAGTCAGCACCAATTTGTAGGGCATTATGTAAAATATGGGCTGGACAACCAACCCCTACAATTGGTGTAGTTAATTTTGACTTCAAATTTGTGAAAACATTGTTTTCACCTTTTCTAGCCAGACTCCCAAAATTTGTATTTGTATTATCGCCCCCATATGCACTAATTTTCTCACTGTTATTATGTCCTATAACATTATGAATTAATTCATAAATTGTGTCAGAATTTTCATTGCTACCCTCAACAAGGTCTAATAGTTTCGACTGGATAACTTCCTCTTTGTCAAAATATTGCACAATTACAGGAAAAATCTTATGATGCTTATGATTGCTAGCATCTGTACTAATACAAACAAAATCACACTTTGAAATATTTTCTTTCACTTCCGCTTGTATTAAAGGCAAAATTACCTTACTACTGCCTCAGGTTTTGTCTTTGCACTGGAAAATGTTTTTGCTTTTCGAATTGTTGAACATAGTTGGGAATAACTTGCTCGTACACGTGGTGGAGTTGAAATAATTCGTCAGTTGCTTACTGGAGGACGCAGAATTTACGGAATTCCTGTGCTTCACTGTACCTACGTGATCTTTGATGTCACTTTTTCCCCCATGTGCAATCAAAAAATAGCAACTGTAAAGAAAAATATTCTTTTAAATTACCAAGTCTGACTTCAAGTAAATGGAAAACCGTAAATGAAATTCTTTCACCAATCATTTGTTCTATTTCTTATATAAAAATAAAAGAAACTTACTTGCATAGTTTACATTTCGCCTCATATTCACTTCTACCTAGTTTTATTGAAGGAAAATCTTTGGTGTATTCATCTTTAAATTTTGTTTTCCATTTCGATGCCATACTTAAAAATGTTAAATATTCACTCAGTCATAATATCAAACTGAATTTAATTAATTCCTACATCTTCTTCTTCTTCTTCTTCTTCTTCTTCGAACATAGAATAGAACAAGATTCTTATATAAAAATAAAAGAAATAAAAGAAAACAATCTGTAACACCGGAAGTGCGTAGAAAGAAGCGATAATTCGATAGTTTACTTTGACTACTTCATGGATACGATTGATAAGGTAAAATTTAATGGATACTTCTTGAGTCTCGACCATTCAATTTACTCGAAGTTTTAAGAGATTGGACAGGTGTTTAAATTGTATTTCCTTCAGGAGTAAAGGGATTACTTTTAAAAATCCGGGACTTTTAGTCAGCCAGACGGGACATTATTTATAGGCCTACCACTCTAATCCGGAACAATCCTGGTTTTCTGGGACGTATGGCAACCCTATCTATATGTGGCATGATTCATCCTTACTTTGTTCCGTTCCAATATTGAGACCAGAATCAGTTATCCTTGGCAAATGTGAAGCTGTCCTGGATACCAGGCACTTGCTGCTGTATCCCCAACTCCATCAACAGGGCAAAAAGGAACGCATCTTTCAAGCAACTGATACGGCCATCTCAACTGTTAATTTTTAGAAATTCTTATCTGACCGGACAAAGAAAGAAAGAAAGAAAGGAAGGAAGGAAGGAAGGAAGGAAGGTTACGCAGTTTCACAAATGGTTCATCAAAAGACAAAAATAGCACAGTGCTTTCAGAAGTTGCAAGCGTAGCGAAACTTGAAAATTGACAGTAATTGCCCTGTATTGTTACCCACATGATTTAGCTTTCTTAATGCTGCTTCACAGTTGAACGCAACAGAGAAATTAGAAGGGTATGAAACTCTGCCTGGGCTCTCTGAAAGATGTACACATTAAGGTTTCCTCACAGGTAAAATAGACCCTAAACTATTTAAATACCTATTATTTCAGAGGGCACAAGTGATCAATGAATTACGTGAAAAAGTAAATGTTCTTAGAAAGCTATTAGATTCTTCTAAGAGCAAAACTTTGGCCTCGGACATAAATAATATGTCTCTAATAAGAGATATATCTAAAATAATAACACATTTGAGTAATTTTGACCTACAGCTGGAAAATAAACAGTGCAGAATAACAAACGTCAGACTTTTACACAGGACTGGTTGAGAAATTGGGTAGTAGTACAAGCAAATCTCCCAGTGTACAAACAAAGTATCTATAATTTTGACCATAATGGCAACCAATGGTCTGTACTGACTTAAATCAATGTTATTAATTATTTAAAGATCTGCCAATTTGGTGCGTTATTAGCAAATATACTACTCTTTGAACTGTACTGACAAGGCGGATCTTTAAATAATTAATAACAATACACACCAAGGTCATTCAATGTAACTGTACAAACAATATTCTAGTTCTACTGAATCAAGTTGTGAAATCAAACAAGAGAAGATGGAATCGGTAGTATTTAGGAAAGGAGGAAGACTCACTGAAGCAGAGAACGTCAAATGCAATGGCAAACTACTCAACAGGGCTAACAATTTTAAATATCTAGGTATCACATTCCAAACAACAGGAAAGAGTTTCAGATTACATATAAGATCTAGAGCAGTGGTGGCCACTAGAGCTATGAATGAAATCAGAAACATCACACAAATATTGATTAGCACATCTATGGACCTGTTTAGATTAAAGATACTACCTGTTCTGACTTATGGCCTAGAATTAGTGGGAGAATACCTCACATACAAACAGCTGAAAGAATTGGAGCAAGTAAAGGCTAGATACTTAAAGAGAATTTTAGGAGTTCCGCAGAATGCAAGATCGAGGCAAGTGTATGAGCTTACCAGGGAGACCTTAATAGAAGATTTGAGATGCGAGCTCATACTTCCAGGTAGTACCAGCTTCAAACAGCTTATACAAGATCTGCATGAAAAGAAAAGTAACATACCAGAGGACTTCTATGCAACATCTGCTATGCAAGACAGGCCATGGATAGAAGCCAATCATGATATGCAACACATGACGAGATTGGCGATCCATGGTTTTCACCACAATGTGTGCTGCAACAAATTATTTCATGAACCAAATGACAAATGTGTGTGTGAGTTGTGCTTGGAATTCTGTGATAGATAACATATTGTAAAATGTAGGAATAGACAGAAATCCATCATAGCTTATAGCAAAGAAAAGTAATGTAAATGTAATTTAATGGTATTCTGCACGGCATGTGCGTGTTTTCAATAATAAATAAAGTGTTATTGGAAGCAAATCTGGCAGTGAAAATTGTAAATATAAAATACAAGCTATCTGAGATTCTGAAGGTAACTGGGACAGAATAGTGAGGAAGATGGGTCATCTAAAACCTACACCAAAATCAATCTTACAGTGTTAACTAATAAGGCATCTGAAAAGGAAGGAGCTATCCAGAAAGAAGCGAAACAGTGGTGCAGTCTGCCCTGTTCCGTTTTTTATGTCTATGTAGAATCTGTAGTAAAGGGAATCAAAGAGTAATTTGCAAAATGTATCACAGTTCAGGGAGAGGTAATCAAAACCCTGGGACTTACCGATGATAATGTGTTTTGAAGACTTGTATGTGGAGTGTGGCAATGTACAGAAATGAAATACGAGATAGTAAAGAGTGCAGAAAGAGAATAGAAGCACTTGAAATGGGGTGTTACAAAAGAATACAAAAGGTGATATGGGTAGATGGGATAACAAATGAAAGGGTGCTGAATCGAATTGGTGAGAGAACTGGCAAAATACGGCCAGAATCTTGACACTCAGGACTTGTTCAATTAGTCTGAGGGAAATGTCGGGACAGGCCAAGACAGGAATATAACAGAACAGAACTATGAACTGATATCCCAAATGACTAGGCTATCACCTGAAACATGAATTGTTTCGTCCTGAAGTGAAGTACAGCATGTCATTCACTCTTTCTTCAGCAATGAAGCTGCATGGCCTTAAAACTTAAGATGTCAGCATGGACACAGAAAAAAGATAATACTGATGAACAAGTACAAATAACTAGGGATGAACAATAAAAGCATCCCAAAGTTTGGAGTATTTGGTTCAATTTGAATACAGAATGAGCCATACCTTCACTGATTCCATGAACTCGCGACATGTAACGGCTGATCCGGGCCACGTTCGGTACTTGGCGCTGACATCGGATGATTTTGATGGCATCCCACAACTGCTGAGTGATCTGTGGGCATGACACGCGACGGCGTGACATGGCAGAGAAAAGCCTGTAACATTAACAATTAATACAAGATGTTGCAAACACATCTCTCTAAATCTAATTTTGTTAACAAGCAGTTTCCTAAAGGGGGGAGGTATACCTTAAATTATTGGCGTCCCTAATGCTCCAGAGCGCTCAAATATTTTCACCCGCCTGCTGTGCTCCAAAACACTCATCACACTCGCGTCCATTAGAAGTGTGTTGAGAGATATATTGAAGGGTCTTGTGAAATCTCACTGTATTCCCTTGACTCAGCAAGCTGTAAGGAACTTGTTGACAGCATTTCCTGTGTGTATTTCCCAAGCAGACCTACTTTATAAACAATGTCTTTCAGTTAGAGATTATTCTTGTTCTAGTTCACACCATGTTGTCTAACCATTGAGTTGTATCGAAAGGCATGAAAGAATGAGAAACTGAAGATATGTTAGAAGTTGGTGGAGATGGTGAGTTTTTTAATTGTGTTTCAGAACTGCATTCTGATGAATGTAGTAGTGATGATTCCAAGAATCACGAGCGTGAACAATTATTGTGTGAAGATTGAGGGACAGGACTACAAAGAAATGTTACTGGTGATATCTGGAGTCACAATATTCGTTTTAATGAACTGAAAATATGGGAAAACAATACCCGACCAACAGCCTCCATGGCTCAGGCGGCAACGAGCCAGCCTCTCACCGCTGGGTTCCGTGGTTCAAATCCCAGTCACTCCATGCAAGATTTGTGCTGGACAAAGCATAGGTGGGACATGGGTTTTTCTCCGGGTACTCTGGTTTTCCCTGTCATAATTCATTCCAGCAACACTCTCTAATATCATTCATTTCATCCGTCATTCATTTATCACTGCCCCAGGAGTGCGACAGGCTTCGGCAACCAGTATGATTCCTATCCCCGCCGCTAGATGGGGGCTTCATTCATTCCGTTCCTGACCCAGTCAACTGACTGGAAACAGGCTGTGGATTTTCATTTTCAATGCCAGTCCAATAACAGGCCATTTATATTGGTATTCCAAACCACGATTTACCTTCCGGGAGTTCAGAAAAATATTTTTTAAAATTATTTGTGGGATCGTAATTTTATGAGCTAGTAGCAGAGCAGATGAATATTCATGCTGAATATTTACAAAGAAAAACTGGCCCTGCAGACACTACCTGGCAAGACACTAACACTCATGCAATAGCAACCAGCTCTCACAGCTCATGGAAACAGACAGCTGAACTTCCGGCGCAACTTGGTGCAATAACTGATTGGGAACTTCACGTCCCGCAAATGTACAGGCAGGAAAAGAAGTTTACCCATCGGCAGTCCATCCCCTAAATTATTTCATTCTCTTATGAAAACACCTGGTCATGCCAAAGTGTGAGCTTTATGTTTACAAATTTAAAATAGGGCAGCTTCTGGGAAAGGCAAACAAACAACATTCAAATGTAAGCAGTGTGATCTACCACTGTGCAGGACGGGGTGCTTTTTGGATTACTGTCAGGAGCGAAATGTGAATATTCAAAATTAGGTGAGTACACATTTATATGCATGAATAATTTAGGAATGAAATGCAAAAGAAATTACATTTATATCTTTATTCGTTTGACTTCTAGTTATTTTCTTTTAAAGGGTGGTATTTATGCTGCTGTCCCTATTGGCATTTAAAGAACTGTCAGAAAACACTAATTATGGCCGAGCATCTGCTTTTAAATGGGGAACGGCAAAGGGTTAAAAAAATTTAATTTTTGAATTTCCTTTTTCTTTTTCCAGAACAGGATCAGAAGAACAGTTCAAATTATAGTGGCAATAACTCTTCTTTTGTGTGGTCTTATGATCTATGAATCTGTACTGCAAGGAAAGAAGAGGACTGTCAAACCGAATCTAGAAGGGGAACAACTTTAAGGGGCTCATACAGCACGAGATGTCAGGTAAATATCGTAAGTTATGAACTTCATTATGATCCGTATTGACAATTTACCACTATCAAAGGGTACAGAAAGGTCCACCTTGAATAGGCTTGAATAGGTGGACCTTTCTCTAACCTTTGATACAGATAAATACAGTATTACATTATATCTTCATTAGCATGCAACACAGAATGAAGAAAGCTGACATGCTTTTAATAGACACATAGAGCTTCCACTTCATATATGAATGGGAACAGCATATTAAGTATTACATGAGTTACTAAAAAACATATGCGAAACTTGGACCATAAAAGCTAAAGACAGGAATCGAATCAAAGCATTTGAAATATGGTGTTGGAGAAGGATGTTGCAAATACCGTGGACAGCCAGGCGAACAAATGATTCTGTCATCCGGGAAATTAGAATACAAGAAATTTTATGCCAAGTTGTGTACCAGAGAATCCTGTAATTCTTTGGTCACACTATGAGAAGAGAGGATGACAACCTGGAAAAATTAATTGTCCAAGGAAAAGTTTCTGGTACAAGGACACGAGGACGGGTCGCAAAAAGATGGGTTGATCAAGTAAGAGAGATCATGGGCTTACCATGGAGAGTTACTGTCCGGAAAACGCAAGTACGTACAGAATGGTATCAGCTTATAAAAGAAACAACAAAGTCCTTGGGTCACGATAATCAGTCATGAGTGGAATGACTGGAGAGAGAGAAATCACAAAAAACATGATGTAACAAAAATACTGCTCTGCATTGACTGATTCTTTTTTCCTGTAAAGAAGATGCTTAAATCTAAATGATGAAGCATTATGACTGTAATAATGGAAATCACTTTTAAAAAATTAAAAATTTAAATTGTCTGTAAAAATGTAGTTTTTATTTAATTTTCCAAGTATACCGTAGTTATTTTAAAATATATCATGAACGTGCTTCATCCTGTAGAGATCATTAATAGGGACATTTGTGCCAACCTTCATGCAGTTTTCTCCAATAGTTCCAGAGATTTTACATTTTCCCTCCCAAAAAAAAAAACTTTCGGGAAAATAGCTTTGAAAGTTCAACACTTCATACCTGCAGATGTGTACATGGTCCCACGTAATACGCTATATCTTTGCCAAAATGCTGAATTTAGCTCTGAAATTTAACGGATTTACTAGGAAAGGTGTGGTCTTTCACACAAATGCAAAAATGAGAAAACAGAAATTTTGACATCTCGCGGTATATAAGCCCCCTTAATTTAGACCTGATCGATCCGTTATTGGCCTTATCTTTTATACTGGAATGATGTTGGAGAAAAACTGGAAGAGGCATAAGGCTTGAACAGTAGTCTTTCTTGACACAGAGAAGGCATATGATAACATCCCTCGTCACTACACTTGGGATGTATTACTTAAGGAGGAGGCTACAAAAGACATCACGGTACGAGTAAAACAACTGCAGCAACACCATAAGCATGTATTGAATACGGATCGGGTTGCATTGTCCACTACGCAACGCTCCAGTCGACTTTGGCTACATGATCTCCATGTATGTTTATGTGCGATATCTGAAGTTTTTAATCGGTTGGAGTGTGTTGGTGGTGTTCTGTGCAAACTTTTATTGATATACAAGTGCTTACACTATTACTTCATAGTATTAATACCTGAAATGCTATTGTAGGAATCATTACGTGAAAGAACTGAATTTCTTGCCGTGTGTTGCAGTTATCTTCGTGCGATAATTTTCTTGCTATTTAATGCAAGTAAAAAGCGTTTAGCCCTTGCATTTTCCTGAGTGCTTAATGCGAGTAGTGAAGATGCCTTACTGTTTTGTGCCAGGATGCAGACCAGGCTATAAGGACTGTAAAGAGGCAAGACTTTTTCAAACCCCCTAAAAGATAAGGAACATTTTATCAAGTGGGGCCATACCAAGGAAGGATAGGAAACTTACTGAAAAGTCCAACATCTGTGATGCTCACTTTTCAGAAGATTTAACTGTTAAATTTGAAAAATTTGTGATAGAAGGAAAGTAAGTACTTCACCAATGAACCAACTGGCGATTGAAAGACTATTCTGTTCCACATATATTTCCTAATTTGCCTAAGTATTTGTCTAGTACTGTAACTAAAAGGAAATCCCCTCCCAAAAAAGAAAATCATCTGATAATCTTCAGGTGAAGACATCCTTCTTGATTCTGAATCCCCTCGGGATATCAGCAATATCCAGTTCACCAACACGCCTAAATCCGATGATTCTAAATCTGAAGTGTTAAAATTAAAACGACAATTAAGGAACTTAAAAAGGAACTTTCTAATTTAAATATTCTGACCATTTTAGCTGCCTTAAATTCACAAACTTCCCAATTTAAATATTTGGACCATTGTTAGCAGCCTTAAATTCACAAACTTTCTAATTCAAATATTTTGACCACTGTTAGCAACATTAAATTACCACACTTTCTAATATAAATATTTTGACCACTGTCAGCAGCCTTAAATTCACAAACTTCCTAATTTAAATATTTTGACCTCTGTTAGCAGCCTTAAATTCACAAACTTCCTAATTTAAATATTTTGACTTCTGTTAGCAGCCTTAAATTCACAAACATTTCCAATTTAAATATTGTTCATTCTGGCCATTGTTGGTAGCCTTAAGTCCCAGCACTTTTGGTTTTAAATATTGTTCATTTGAGCCAGCAGTGTTAAATGCAGGAAGTTGACCATTTTAACAATAAATTCTCTTCTTCCTGCCCTGTTCTAGAGTAGTATTCTGAAGAAACCATGTAAGATAATGGTTAAGAGGATCTATCTGTAGGTTCTATGGTATAAGCCTAGCTTGGAGCTGCTAAGTGGACCTACTGGGCAAAGCTTTCCCTCTAACATCATAAAGTACAATGAGCAGCCATTTAGGAACTGAAAAGCACAGTATAATGGGAATAATGAGCAATAACTACAATTACCAGAACACCAGAGAAGCCCTCATGCATGGTGCAGGTGTGCTCTACCCTCATCTAACTGCACTTCCTGTCAACTGTAAATTATATAGGACAACTGAGAGTTCAATAACCAACCAGGTCATTAATGAGAGATCTTTATGACAAGCACATTATTAATACCAAAAAACCTGATTCTGCAAGATCAGAAAGTGATTGCAAACTTAACTGGTAAAATAGAGGCAAGTAAATCAAACTTAGAGAAGTTAACAGGGCTATTGCTACAAGAGACATCATTGTGTTGTTCTTGCTGCTGTTGTTGATATTATTATTATTATTATTATTATTATTATTATTATTATTATTATTATTATTATTATTAAAACATGCTAATCCACATAATCAAAGATGATGGACCTTAAAGTCTGAAAACTGCTTCTAAACCAAAATTGTGTGCTGATAAAAGTCTAATAATATTACAACCATCAGCACTGTTTTAATATAATGGCTTTAATATTTTATGGTGATTAGAGACCTTATGTACACCTGGACATAAAAAGTCATATAAAATTCACTTTGGTTTCTCACTTCACCAAATACAGTAAGCTGTCCTGAATCCAAATATATACAGTATATAATATTTGTATGTTCCTCTAACAAAACTGCAGCTTACTGCCACTCCCACTAAGGTGTCAGTTAACGTTATATGCAACAATTTCAAAATCGTTTGGTACACTTCTGTCAGGAACCATAAGCTCTTGAGCAATCAAACTCTGTACGCTTCTTTAATTGTCTAAAGGCTACAAGGTACGTTCATAAAAATGTCATTTTTTTTCCAAATATATAAGTAGTATGGCATTAACCACGTCAAAAGTTTTGAGTGGGGCAGGTAGTTTTTTGAAAGCCCATTTTAATAGGCTAAAATATTTATTGGATACATTTGTAAGTCTTTATTGCTTTATTAATTGCACAAAAAGAATAATGATTCAAAGTAATATCTTCTGTGAAAACTGTGACTGAAGTTGTGGTAGAAATTTGAATTTTTAAATTTGTAGAGAGAGTTGATACCTGTAAAAGTTGGTCATAAATGGATAGATATAAATGGGAATTATGTATTTGGAGAAAATATTTTAGGAAAAATCTGTGTTGAAAATATGGATTGGAAAAATTGTCAGATTTCCTGTGCTTAATGCTGGTGGATTTCATCTACCATGCAGGTAGTGGGTCACTCTTAACAGAGTCTGAACGGGCCATGGAAGATGCAGGGACTCACTTTAGAAGTGGAACAGCTTAACGTCACCAGAATGCGATTGTGGTGTCCCACAGCAAACTATCCCCCACAATATCGGCAGCTACATGCCTAATGGGCTGATTTCTTGATTCCATCAGAGGTAGTGTTAGAGTGGGTGGAAGGACAGGACATTCTGTCTTGAAATTATGTTTTCTTATTATTGTAATATATTCAATTGTGTTTCTGTACATTTTATGCCATACGATACTTCAATATACTACATTTCACACAAGACTGAAGATCTGCCAAAACAGCCTCTTAACGAGTGTTGATGTCCGCTCTCCTGATGAAGCTAGGAGCAGAAATGAGCTCGGCAGGGACTAAGAAGAACTGCAACCGGTGAAGAAACAGCGCATGTATTTGAAGATGCAGAGTTAGTCCTTGCCCTTCTGTGTCTTCAGTTTGCTCTTGTATATATATATATTTTTTTTTTTAACACTTTGCTTCACGTCGCACCGTCATAGATAAGGTCTTATGGTGATGGGATAGGAAAGGTCTAGGAGCGGGAAGGAAGCGGCCGTGTCTTAATTAAGGTACAGCCCCAGCATTTGCCTAGTGTGAAAATGGGAAATCACTGAAAACCATCTTCAAGGTTGCCGACAGCGGGATTTGAACCCACTATCTCCCGAATGCAAGCTCACAGCTGCGCGCCCCTAACCGCACGGCCACTTGCTCAGTGTTCTTCTTTCTATTGCTCTCTCTTCCCACACTGACCTGTCACTGTGTTTAACCTATTGTGTGTTCCTTTCATTTTCCTCTCTCTTTATGACAGATTATCATATAAGTTTCTTCTCTGGCCTGTTTATTGGGGTTGACAGATGATATAGACCCAGCCTTCTTGATGCTAGCATAATGTGAGGGACATTCTCACTATTGCATGTTTCTGTGGTGTGCTGTATGAAGATGAAAAAATGTGTATTATTAACCCTGCTGGATCACAGACACACAGACACAATCTTTATTATAGATTGTCTCATGTCACAGACCAGCCCTCTTCAAGTATCTTCCTAAAAGAGCCTGCCTGGTGTAGCAGTCTCCAATTTTTGTGGCACACACTAAAGTACCCATTGTCGAGCAACTGCGTCTTGTAAACTCGCTGTGAGTTTTCATGTAATAACTGTTGCAAGAGATCTGTTTCTTTGCATGTATGTTTCTATAAATAACACCTGTTTATTGAACAAAATACCCGTTTCATCATGTATACAGGAACTAAAATATTTATTTAGGCACGACTTTCCTCACCGATGACTGTGCCTTTTCTCCAACTGCCTTAAGTTTCATGGACAAACCACTACAGCTACTTTAAAGGAGCAGCCTGGAAAGGGCAAACATGGGGAAGACAGAAAACTGTAGTATTTCTGCAGAAAGTGTTAATTCCTGTGTTTGGAGAATCTAAGGTCCTCTCTGTAAAATATATAAATGTTTGGATGTAAATATCTCTAGATTTAGTTTAATCAATGAAACTATTTAAGGGGGTTCATTTTTACTTATTTAAGGTGTTGTAAATGTGTATATAATGGTCTCTAGGTTTAGTTTTAACTTGGTAATTATTTTAGGAAAATAGTTTTATTTAAGGTGTACTTGTTGTGTATATTGTTTTATTGAATTGTATATAATTGGTTGAGTAACTGTTCATAATAAATAAATAAATTAATTAATTAATTAATTAATTAATTAATTAATTAATTAATTAAATAAATCAATCAGTTCTGTATCATATTTAAAAAATTTCATATTGATCTGTATTGACAGCTAATTCACATATAATCGGGTTGGAGTAGGCGTACTTATTCAATACACACATAAAAATGATGTAACTATATTTCATCACTGGGTTCCGTTGTTCAAATCCCAGTCACTCCATGTGAGATTTGTGCTGGACAAAGCGGAGGTGGGATGGGTTTTTCTCTGGGTACTACAGTTTTCCCTGTCATATTTCATTCCAGCAACACACTCCAATATCATTTCATTTGTCATTCATTAATCCCTGCCCCAGAGGAGTGTGACAGGCTTCGGCAGCTGGCATAATTCCTATCCTCACCGTTAGATGGGGGCTTCATTCATGCCATTCCTGACCTGGTCGAATGACTGGAAACAGGCTGTAGATTTTCATTATGACTCATCAGTTCTGTGTCGGGAATATCTGAGGAATACCAATGATACTAACTAGGATGACTGCCAAGCATATCACTGATCATGTGAAGTAGTCACATGTTTCTATGTACTCTTGTAATACAGTCATCTTTTCACGTCATACTTTTCCATTCTGAAGTACAATCACATTTTTTTTTAAATGATACAGTCATAATCAGATTTGTGTGTCCATTATTATGTTAATAACGTTGATAATGTAAAATAAAGTGTGTACAATATCTAGAAAAATGTGCTGTTGATGTCTAACATAACTTTTTCTTCTAAACATTTATAGACAGGTCTGATAGATCCATTGTATGTCTGCAAGTTAGTTATAGATGAACACAAACACCCATTCCCTGAGGATGAGAAATAAATTAGGCACAATTAAAAACCACCAGACCCCAGGGAATCAAACCTAGGGTCATTAGAATCGAAGGCCAGCACGCTGACCATTCAGCCAAGGAACTGGACATATCATCACACAAGTTCATTCAAATTAATGACTAAATATTTAAATACTTGACAATCACAAAACCTAAGCCCGAACTGCTTGTTCTTTAGAATATAAGAAAGTTGTCCCAAATTTCCCTTCATGTATAGAAATGACGTCTGAAATAAGCAGAAATAAACTAAGCCCATGGAGGGGTTGGAGAGTGATAATACTGAGAGAAAGGTGATAAGGAAGCTCACAGAGCTAATGATATAGTTCAAATGACAAAAAAATGCAGGTTAACTGTACCACAAATGAACCTTGGCCCACATGTTAGCACATGAGGGTAGAGGTTGACAGACTGCCAGCAGACACAATCTCACTAGAACCAAGTGTGCAACCACTCAGCTAGGTAAGTCAAATCAACTTCCAGAGATATTACAAATTTCAAAAGTCTCTACATCATCATCATAATCATCATCATCATCCCAAAGGCTGATGGAAAATACAGAAGTAGTATATTGGTAGTCTTATTCCATCCAGTAGTTTTGATTTCATGATAAAGTTGTCCTTGTCTGATGGTATCGAGGAATGCTGCTTTAGGTATTCCTCTGCACATTCTGCCTTCAGCACATCCCTCCACTAGCACGGTGCATCAACAAGAGTGCCTTATCACGTAGCCGATAAGTTCAGTTTTGTCTCAGTGGCATCAACAACCTCTTTTGTATTAAGAGGAGTACTGCTTCATTCTTTTCCTTTCTAAGATATATACAATAAACGTCACGAGTACCACATCTCAAATGCTCTACTATACCCATGTTCCCAAGCCATGTAATTACAGCAATTTACAGTACGTCTTTAAAAACCTCTTTTGTGTTATTAGATGTGTTATTAGATGTCAGAAGACTTTCCCTTTTGTTAATAGTTGACTTTGGTTGTGCTATCCAGGTTACAATTTCCTCCCAAAATCTGATTTTATGAGGTTGCTGAAATAAGTAAATGATTTTACTTGATTCAACTTGTTACCTTCCAACCAGATGTCAGATCATAAGATTATAAGTGCATTTC
This sequence comes from Anabrus simplex, assembly GCF_040414725.1. NCBI lineage: Eukaryota > Metazoa > Arthropoda > Insecta > Orthoptera > Tettigoniidae > Anabrus > Anabrus simplex. The sequence continues at coordinate 26,137,238 of NC_090265.1, read as the reverse complement.
TTAACTTCATTCTTTTTATTAATTTTCATATTATTGATCTGCTTCAACTTCTCGCTCATATGTTCCTCTTCAGCAATAAGAACTATACCATCAGCAAATTGAACTGTCGTTAACTGCACTCAATTTACCTTGATGTTAGCTCTAGCAAATTCCTTCATAGCCTCTACAATATACAGAGTGAACAAGACAGACAAGAGTCCACAACCTTGTCTCACTCTACACCAGGGGTTTCCAATTAGTGGGAGCTTGAGGGCCACACGGAAACCCTACGCATGATTGCAGACCACACTAATAAAAGGCCAATTTTTGTAAAATTCTGCAAATACAACAGAGGTATCAGTATGAAATAATATGCATAGTTCAACTGAAATGAAGGTTTAATAATTTTAATTGCTTAAAACTCTCTCTTAAACTGCATAAAAGAGTGAAATCAAACAAAATTGTTATACCCAGGACAATTTAATTAGGAAGAAGAGCACCCAACAATGTCAGTTCATTTGAATTAATATTTGACAAATGACAAAAAGTAAAAACAACCTAAACACAAACAAATTAATAATGCAGTCAAAACAAAACTTAAAAGAACAATAATTTAGTAGTGTCAAGGCAGCAAAGATATACCCAGCAGTGTACTGTATTTCCATGAAAGCGTCTTCCAAAGTGCAGCACTGTTTACCAATGAGAAAAGAATGAAGAATTGAAGCCGTTCCTTACACCAATTCCAGTTAAAGTATTTCTTGATATTCATTGGATGCTACATTGCTTAAAATGTCCTGCCAAATGTTTGGATTTTTAAAAAATCAATAATCTATTCAGATAAAAACAAGAAATAATATTAAAGTAAAAATTAGTTCTGACTTGGGTCTGTAAAGGGTATAACAATTAATACATTTTTGAAAGAGCTATGACATTTTTTATAAATTTTCTTCACATTTCTTGAAGTATATTTAAAAAAGCCCTTGCGGAGTACAAAATATGGTTTCAGGCGGTGGGCCGTCATTCGGAAACCCCTGCTTTATACAATTAACACTAAATGTAAAATAATTTCCTGTCGCAGGTTCGAGTTGTAACCCACTCATCAGCAATACTCTACAAGCAGCTTTCTATACGAGCAAACACAAGAAATTCATCATCCACGACAGGTTAGTCCACAACCAAAGTAACACCCGTTGTCATAACTTAAAAATGTCTATTACTAGGCACCAGCACATATGATTTAGATCATTTCAGTTTACATCATTTTTCAAGTTCTTGTATAATGATATTTTTAATATTATTATTGAATACCAAGCAAAGATTGTTTCAATGTGAATATATCTATATTTTGGAAATGTGAAATGACCAACCACTTCAAGCTATGGGATAGATGATGTATTATAAATAAGTATTAATAATAATGTTATCGGTTTTTATCGATGTCCCACTAACTAAAATTTTTATGGTTTTGAAGATGCCGAGGTGCCAGAATGTTTTTATGTGCTTGTAAATCTACAGACACAAGGCCGACATATTTGAGCACCCTCAAATACCACTGGACTAAGCCAGGATCAAACCTGCTAAGTTGGGCTCAGAAGGCCAGCGCTCTAACAAGTGAGCTACTCAGCCTGGAAAGAATCATATTAAATCATACTCATTAATTAACTCTTAAATAAAAATAAAATTCATTCAGCTGGTCATTATTATTTAATACATATACTTTCATCATCAATCATCATCATCATCATTTCCCATTAACCAGCTGTAGCCGGGTAGGGGCAAATATGATTCCTCTCCACTTTCTTCAGTCTTTCAACCACTCCTCCTCCAAAACAGTGTCGCAGTTCAGGTTTCTTTATCTATTACTGCGTTGGATTGTGTCCTTCCATCTCAATCATGGTCTTCCGCGGCCTCTCCTTCCTTGCATTTGCATTTCCATCACTTTTTTTTTTTGGCATTCTTTCATAACTCATTGGCTTTATGTGCCCAAACCATCTTAATCGGCTCTTCTCTATTCTATCATTAATTTTTTCCACTCCACTTCCCAGATTTTCTCATCATTCCTTATTTTGTCTCTTCTGCTCGTTTGTATCATACTCTTCAAGAAATTTCAGCTGCCTGTATTCAACTCTCGTCCTTCTTTGTCACTGTCCAAGTTTCTGCTCCGTAAGTTGTTATGGGTACGTAATACATCTTGTACAAAGTTTCCTTTGCTTCCATTGGCACATCTTTGCCCCACATGTTTCTTACACTATGATAGAAACAGCTTCCAGATTGAATCCTCTTACTAATCTCAGCATCCAGTCGAGCATTTTCCATTAATTCACTCCCCAGGTACTTGAACGTCTCCACTACTTCCAGGGACTTGTCTGTCTGTATGTCTAATTTGACCTTTCCCTTCCTTCTCCCCTCTAGTCCAAATAAGAGTTTTACTTTTTTCTACACTTATTTTCAATCCACACTCTTCAATCTTCCCATTCACCACATCCAACTGTTCTTGAACCTTCATGTCGTCTTCTCTCCAAATCACATCATCATCTGCAAATAACAACATGTTCATTTCTCTTCCTCCATATGCTGCTTTTGCTGTTTTCATGATGTCATCCATTACTATTTTAAACTGGATTGGTGACAGAACACTTCCCTGTCTCAGCCCACTAGTAATTTTGGACCAACTTGTCCTGCCAAATTGTGTTCGCACGCAACTACAACATTCCTTGTACATTGCCATGATCATTTCTATTAATCTCTGTCCAATTTCTTTTGCACCAGACTGTCCCAAACTTTAGTCCTGGGGACACTGTTGTATGCCTTTTCAATGTCAATGAATGTCATACATATACATTATGCAGCATAAATGTCTCGCTCTGTTTTAAGAGTTTCTCCAATGTGTTGGATTCTTTGGATCAACACCAACACCATCGCTATCATCCATTCACATATTAGACCTAGTGGCCTGTTATGATTCTATAAAGCATTCCCTCATGATTTCTCTGGGTGACTTATGACCTTGTTTTTTAGGTAGTACTTGAGAATTTCTCTGGGAAAATCTTGCTGTAACTATTCTCCAAACATGATTTTTCCACCTTTCTTGATAACCATGTATATACTGTACTGATGATTCACTTCCATTTTGCAAGGAATATCCATTTTTTTGAAAATTATTGATAAAATCATAATTGTACGGCAATTTTGTGAATTGGACAATTTAGGACTTTTTATGAAGGGATTTTTAGTTTCTATACATAAAATTATCTTTTTAACACATTTAGCATTTATCGTTGATACCAAAAAATCACACCTATAATAACAACACTTGGTTGAGCATTGGCCTTCTTTAAAAATATGCATTATTACTGGTCGTTATAACCCTCCAGTACACGTGCAGAGCACTATTGTATTCCAAAGTTCATGCATGGCACTACACGCAAAAAAAACACACACACAAAGAAATGAGAGTACTACATGGAATGCATGTGCATATTACAGATCATGCACTTCCTCAACTTTCTGACAAAGGTTCATTCAGCCACCTTAAAATCTCTGAATCAGTTCCTACAGATTCTTTCACTGCATCTACTCCTAACACACAATATGAAGGAGATAAGGCGTAAACTGTTTCACAGTGGAAATGTTAAGACTGTATAAGAGACCCCAAAATATAGGTAGAGCATAATGGCAATTGGCAGGGAGCGTGTGAAGCACACTACTACAAAAACATTCTTCCTGATTATATTAAGACACGTTAAGAAAATTACTAACTGGTGTGATAGAAGAAAATTCAGGTTTAGGAAAGATTATTCCAGTGAAGCTCAACTTGTAGGATTCCCGCAAGATATAGCAGATAGTTCAGATTCAGGAGGTCAAATGGACCGTATTACTATCGAACTATCCAAAGCTTTTGATAGGGTAGATCATGGGAGATTACTGACAAAAATGAGGGCTACTGGATTAGACAAAAGAATGGTTGAATGGGTGGCTACATTTCTCAGAGAATTAGAGTATGTGAAGTTTTATATGATCCTGTAATGATTAGTAGGGGCGGGGGTGTCTTACAGGGCAGTGTTATTGGACCTTATATATATAACTGATATATGTAAAACACTGGAATCACACATAAGGCTATTTGCGGATGATGTTATACTCTACAGAGTAGTAAATGAGTTGCGAGGATTGTAAATGAGACCTAGACGATGTTACGAGATGGACAGCGGACAAACATATGATGGTAAACAGGATAAAAAGTAAGGATGTAAGTAGGAAAAGTACTCTCAGTATTAATTACTGTGTTGATGGGGTGATTAGAACCTCATGGGGAACACGAAGTATCTAGGTGTTAATATAAGGAATTATCTTCATTTGGGTAATCATATTAACTAGTCTGTTAAGAAAGGTTACAAATCTCTTCAAATAGTTATAAGGGTATTTAGGGGTTGTTGTAAGGATGTAAAAGAGAAGGCATAAAAGTCTGGCAAGACCCCAACAAGAGTATGGTTCAGTACATAAGACCCACATTAGGACTTGATAAAAGAACTGGAAAAGGTCCAAACCAAAGCAGCACGATTTGTTCTGGGTGATTTCTGACACAGGAGTACTGTTACAAAAATGGTGCAAACTTTGGCCTGAGACTTGGGAGTTTTTTTTTTTTTTGCTAGGGGCTTCACGTCGCACCGACACAGATAGGTCTTATGGCGATGGCGACGATGGGATGGGATAGGCCTAGGAGTTGGAAGGAAGTGGCCGTGGCCTTAAGGTACAGCCCCAGTATTTGCCTGGTGTGAAAATGGGAAACCACGGAAAACCATCTTCAGGGCTGCCGATAGTGGGATTCGAACCTACTATCTCCCGGATGCAAGCTCAGAGCCGCGCGCCTCTACGCGCACGGCCAACTCGCCCGGTAGACTTGGGAGTAAGGAGACAGATGGTCAACTAAGCAATATGTCACAAGATATATATTTTGTTGTTTATCAGTATTGACAGCTAATTATTACATAAGATTAATTTAAATATAGTCTCCAATACAATTATATTTTACTTATAATATATACATGTTTCAGCCCTATCTTTGGGCCATCTTCGGTAAAACAATTAATTAAAATATTATAACATGACTATATGGTCATTATTACTGCATAAATTCCAATCATAGTTACAACACTATTGACCATGATTTTAAAATCCTTTGTTTGCACACAAAGGACCCTATTCAATATATTTAAAAAATATATACATTCACACAGACCAATATATCAACCCAGAATGTAATTTAAATTAAATTTATGAAAAATTAATATATTATACGAAGCCATTACCCCTTTCATTCACAAATACATACCTAACAACTCATTGTTGCACCCTCAACAAATCAAGGCCCTACCTTTACCTCCCTTCCCCCTTCCCATCCACTAGCAGCAGCAACAGCAGCAACACACCTCACCAAGAAAACAAACCTTAGCACAGACTGAATCAATGTAAGGAGCTCTTCATTTCAACGGGGCAACTAGGAGTAAGTGTAATATTTCAATTATTAGGCCCAACAACATTCATTCTCTTTTCTACTTAATAATGTATTATGTTTACTTCTACATCTTCAACACATACCATTTGGCTAAAACTCTACATCCATATTGACAGCCAACTGCATCCTTATTACAAGACCACAAGTCAGCAGAACTTGGAACATCTGAATGTTCCCCATAGCCTTACTTATATTTTCATTCAATACTCCTTATGGACACTAAGAAGTTTTTAACCAATACCTAGACCTGATTGATGAACGACAAAAATACAAGAATGCTAGGAATGAAGAGGGCAGAAAAGAATACAGGCGAGTAAAGAATAAAGTGGATAGAAAGTGCAAAGTAGCTAAGGAGGACTGGCTGAAGGAGAAGTGCAAGGATGTCGAAGGTTGTATGGTCCTAGGAAAGGTACATGCTGCATACAGGAAAATCAAGGAGACCTTTGGAGAAAGAAAATCTAGGTGTATGAATATTAAGAGCTCAGATGGAAAGCTACTTCCAGGGAAAGAAGACAAAGCAGAAAGATGGCAAGAACATATCCAACAGTTGTATCAAGGTGAAGATGTAGATAATTTGGTTCTGGAACAAGAAGAGGCTGTTGATGCTGATGAAATGGGAGACCCAATTTTGAGGTCAGGGTTTGACAGAGCTGTGAGTGACCTAAATAGGAACAAGGCACCTGGAATTGATGACATTCCCTCTGAATTACTGACTGCCTTAGGAGAAACCAGCATGGCAAGGTTATTCCATCTAGTGTGCAAGATGTATGAGACAGGAGAAGTCCCATCCGATTTTCGGCAGAATGTTGTTATTTAAATCTAAGAATTTCATTTTTGTCCGTATTGAACTGAGAATGGAAGATAGGAAACTTAAAAGGGTCCAGCTTTTCAATACAAATAAATTTTATAGTTTATTTACAACATATATTTACACTTGGAACTAGTTTTGACGCTGTTTGGCGTCATCTTCAGCCAAAATGTGGGAAATAGGCATAGCATGTAGACATTTATATTACACAAGGTGTTACATCAGTGTGATTAAATGAGAGAACATGAAGACGCAAAGTACAATGTCAGTTTCAAAATGGTCATGAAGGGTGAGTCAAAATTGTATAAACATGAGATAACATAATCACTTAAACAAAAAACATATAAACATATAAACTGTAACAAAACCATGCGGAAGTACGAGATGGTTGGCATTGGAGATTCAAATTATTTCAGACACTCTTCCATTGAATGTTGACTGCCGCGAGTGTAGTACAAAACATAGGTTAGATTTCAATAAACACAATCTTCTCAAAAATGCACATAACATTTTAAAAATATTTGGGTTGAGATGAAATTTGGCAGTCAGGGATTGAAATCGCTTATTCAATAAGCGTCAATTCAAAAAACAGCTGTGAAGGGTGAGACAAAAATTGCACTAGCGTGAGTTTGGACTCGATAAATGCAAAAAACACATGAAACACACTCGAAAACTCGAAAATGTATGTTGTTATACCTATTCCCAAGAAAGCCGGTGCTGACAGGTGTGAAAACTATCGCACCATTAGTTTAGTATCTCATGCCCGCAAAATTTTAACACGTATTATTTACAGAAGAATGGAAAAACAAATTGAAGCTGAGTTGGGAGAAGATCAGTTTGGCTTCAGAAGAAATGTAGGAACATGTGAAGCAATCCTGAATTTACGTCTGATCTTAGAGGATCGAATCAAGAAGGACAAGCCCACGTACATGGCATTCGTAGATCTAGAAAAGGCATTCGATAATGCTGATTGGACCAAGCTATTTAAGATTCTGAAGGTGATTGGGATCAGATACCGAGAACGAAGAATGATCTACAATCTGTATAAAATTCAGTCTGCAGTGATAAGAATCTAGGGCTTTGAAAAAGAAGCAGCAATCCAGAAAGGAGTGAGGCAAGGCTGCAGTCTGTCCCCCCCCTCCTTTTCAATGTTCACATAGAACAGGCATTAAAGGAAATCAAAGAGGAATTTGGAAATGGAATCACAATCCAAGGAGAGGAAATCAAAACCTTGAGATATGCCGATGATGTTATTTTATGTGAGACTGCAGAAGATCTCGAGAAGCTGTTGAATGGTATGGACGAAGTCTTGGGTAAGGACTACAAGATGAAAAGTCCAAAACAAAAGTAATGGAGTGCAGTCGAACGAAGGCAGGTGATGCAGGAAATATTAAATTAAGTCTTAAAGGAAGTAGATTAATATTGTTACTTAGGTAGTAAAATAACTAACAATGCGAGAAGTAAGGAGAACATAAAATGCAGGTTAGCACAAGCAAGGAAGAGCTTTCTTAAGAAAAGAAATTTGCTCACTTCAAACATTGATATAGGAATTAGAAAAATGTTTTTGAAGACTTTCGTGTGGAGCGTGGCATTTTATGGAAGTGAAACATGGACGATAACTAGCTCAGAAGGAAAGAATAGAAACTTTTGAAATGTGGTGTTACAAAAGAATGCTGAAGGTGAGATGGATAGATCGAATCACAAATGAAGAGATACTGAATCGAATTGGCGAGAGGAGATTGATTTGGCTAAATTTGACGAGAAGAAGAGATAGAATGATAGGACACATCTTAAGACACCCAGGACTTGTTCAGTTGGTTTTTGAAGGAAGTGTAGGTGGTAAGAACGGTAGGGGTAGACCAAGTATGAATATGACAAGCAGATGTAGGATGCAGTAGTTACGTAGAAATGAAAAGGTTAGCACAGGATAGGGTAGTAAAGAGAGCTGCATCAAATCAGTCGATGGACTGATGACTCAACATACATAAATCACCGATAATATAAGCGAACATCAAGAATGCAAGAAACACAACTTCAAGAAGCAGCTCAATATATGGACTCACATGCCAGTGCAGTTATTTTGCCTACACATTTTGCAGATCATTTCACTTTATATCAACATCGAAAGACTGAGAAATAGTTTAAAATACACTCAAGACTTGGACAATATTTTATTTGGACAATCGTTTTTCATATACATATATAAAAAGTGTAAATGTAAATGCAGTCACCAAATGTTTCACGACCATATAGTCAGGTTTTTACATACAGCCTGACAAAAAAAAAAAAAATGGAAGCACCCAGAAGAAATGGTCAATGTGAATGTAACTTCCTACACATACACACCATCAGCGGGTATGTAAATGATTAGAGCTGCAATTCTTCCAAGGGCAAGTTTGGCTCGCCAGATGCAAGGTTTTTATTTGACGCCCATAGGCGACCTGCATGTCATGACACGGAACACCCAGGCCCCCGTGGCAGCAGAATTAACTAATTATGGTTAAATCCGTGACCCTACCGAGACCCCTGTGACCAAAGGCCAGCATGCTAACCAGTTGGCCATGGAGCAGGAATCACTGAATTAACATCACATACCCTCTCAACACAAGAAGTTTCATTTAGTTTCCTCCTCCCTTTCTAGGTGATTTTTAAAAAACATTTGGCATGTACATTTTTTAATATCTGAAAAAAAAAAAAAATCATTGTATCTGTTCCTATCAGCTTAAATTTTTGTGACAACTCTAATTGCTGATAGAAGCAGTGCTCGCTTTGATTGCTGAGATCCGATAGAAATCCATCAACGTGTGGCTCGCTTGCTACTGAGGGCATGTCAGTGATCCCGGCACTGCGGGTCTCAAGATGTTGAGGCCTGGTAAGGTGGCCAATTTCTTTTTGTCAGGCAGTGCATTTTAAATAATTGTTTTAGTGAAGATGGATCAAAATATGAGAACAAAGGTTCAACACTTGGACACTGCACTTTTTAAGAGGGAAAGGCATTGAAGCAAATTGGATGGTAAATCAGAATTAATAAATCTTATACAATAAGCAGTACGTATGTTTTAGTAAGTACAGTTCAATCTTTTGTCACCCCATCTGTCTGTTACAGTATCACAGGAAAATGGCATAACAGAATTTTTCTCAATTCTGGGAACCTGTAAGGCCTTTAACCCTTTACCATTCCCCATTTAAGGGCGGCTACCCAGCCGGAATTAGAGTTTTTCTGACAGGGGCAATTAAATCCCAATAGAAACAGCAGCATAAATATCAACTTTTAAAGAAAACAACACAGGTGTCAAACAAATAAGATATCAATGTAATTTCTTTAAAATTTCGTTTCTAAATGATAATAATGGTGCGTGGCCTCCCCGGAGGCCTGGTGCATGTCTTTTGATTTGACGCCCGTAGGCGACCTGCGTGTTGTGATGAGGATGAAATGATGATGATGATGATGGCACATACACCCAGTCCCCGTGCCAGGGTAATTAACCAATTATTGTTAGAATTCCCGACCCTGCCACAAATTGAACCCGGGACCTCTGTGTCCAAAGGCCAGCATGCTAACCATTTAGCCATGGAGCCGGACGTTTCTAAATGATCAAACCTTGCGACACTTCCCTGTGATAAGTAGACGACATGATAATCTCTAACTGGAATACAATGTTCATAAACTAGGTCTAGTTGTGAAATACACAAAGAAAAGACTGTCAGGACGGCGCCGAGAGCTTGCCGAGTCATAGGAATGCACCGTAGTTTCACTAGGCGCTTCAATATTTCCATCAACACTCTTCCAATGACGGCGTGTGTGACGAGCACTTTGAAGAATTCAGCACGTAGGAGAGTCACAAAACTCTAGTGCTCTGGAGTGTAAGGAATGGCATACAGTTAAAATGGGAATACCTTTTCAGAACTTGGAAAACATCAACAACCCCAACTTTTGGCCCAAAGGTATAACTGTACGCTCCTTTCGTTTTGCAGTTGGGAGATCATGTAAGAGTAACCCAAGGAGGGGACATGGAATAACAAATCCATTCTTCTATAGAATGTATGTAGAAGGGCTCAACAGTGTTAGCAATCTAAGCCCTCCAGCCTCAGAACAAATACAGCAATTTTAGTACAGACCTCAACATAGGATATTATAACAGTCACACCCTAGCTGTTCAAGGACCAAGAGCATGACCTAGTGGAGGAGTTACTTGCCTGATCATTATCATCATCAACATCAATCATATGCAGTTTCCAGCTGTTGGCCAGGTCTGCTTGGAACATAAGCCTATCCATCTCCTCTTGTCTTCCCACCCCTTCTCCCTCTTCACTCTTGCCCCGTCCTCTGTACACACTCTTCCACTCCTTTTATCCACCTGTCTCTCGGTCATTTTCCTGTTATCTGCATTGCGTGCATCCTCCAGGGTATCCTTTCCTCAGTCATTCTCTCCATGTGTCCATACCATCCAAGTCTAGATGCCTCTGTCCTGTTCTGTAGTGACTCTTCTTTTACTATATCTAAACTTCTCATTTCTCATCTTATCCATTCTCGTCACTCCTATCCTGCTTCTCAGAAATTTAATTTGACTTGCCTGTATCCTAGTCACAGCTCTCTGCGTCACTACTCAAGTTTCTGCGGCATACATCAGAATAGGTACATAGTGTGTCCTGTATATCACTCTTTTGCTTCCCTGAGGGACATCATTGCTCCAAGCCAGGCTTCTGACACTTTTCAGGAATGCTCCTGCTTGTCTTCCACGCTTGATTATTTGCTTACCATTTCTTGCACTTTCCTCTATGATACTTCCCAGGTATTTTAAATTCTCTACCTTCCTAAACTATTCCCCTTCAAGATTTAACCCTCTCGTTGGTCTCTCCTTCTTTCTAGTTGCGATCACTATCTCACTCCTTTTGGCATTAAATTTCATTCCATATTATTCCACCTTATGTTCCCATGCATCTAATTGTTCCTAGATATCCTCTTCCTTTTCACCCCAGACTAACAAGACATCTGCAAACATCATCACCTTCATTTTTCCTTCCTCAATTTTCCTTGCCACTTTTGCCATTAGCTCATCCATTACTATAATGAAGAGCCAAGGTAACAGAGTACTTCCTTATCTTCATCCACTTTTTTTTTATCGAACCAGTCTGTTCTCTCTCCTACCTTCACCGAAATAACACTGTCATGGTACGATCTCCCACATTCTTTCTACTGTCTGCTTCTCAACACCTTTTTCTATAAGGCTTCCCATACCTTCTTTCTGCACACACGATCATAATATGATATTATGCTTTCTCAAAGTCCAAGAAGGCCATCAGTAAATCTTTACCACACTCATAATGATACTTTTGTAGTTGTCTTACTACAAATATAAGATCTACTGTGGACCTTCCTGATCTCAAGCTCTTCTCTTCTCCAGAATCTTCTCAAACACCTTTGCCAATGGCATATCAATGTGACTCACCTATAGTTATTAAAATCTTTCCTATTCCCCTTCTTGAAGACGGGTATGATTATCACCTTCTTCCAGTTTTCAGGGGTCTTCCTCTTTCCATACCACTTTCAACACACGATAAAGCCACTGTTTCCCTACCTCTCCTGCTGCCTTCACCATCTCAATACTCGGCATTTCGTTATCTTAACATCCTCACCTCTTCTGCTTTTGAATCATCTGTTGGTGAGTTCAATCTTTTTTTTTTTTTTTTTTTTTTGTATTCTTCCTTGATTTTCTTCTCCTTCAGTTTCCACATTTTGATGCGTCTTTCTTGTTTCTCTGCCGTCTGTATTTCCTTGATTGTCCAGTTTCATTATCAGTAGCCTGTGATCACTATCTACGGCCTCTGATGATATTACCCCTTAGATCTGTGACCCTCCTTTTCATTTTGCAGACGTAGAACATGTAATCCACAATGGATCTCCTAGACCAGTCACTGACACTGTACCAGGTTATCTTATGGTTTTCTCTCTTCTTGAACCATGAGTTCCTTGATTATCCCCACATTACACCTTCTACAGTTCTACAAACCTTCTAGCTATAAAAGCAAAGGATCTAAACATTATACAGCACATTTTCAACCAAACTACACAGCACAGGAAATAATTGAAAAATTTCTCTGACGTGCTCAGTGTCATTGAATCTCAAACAGATACCACAGACTTCTCTGCTGAGCAATATCGTTTAGGACACATGAACATCTTCAAGATTGTAATGTCTTAAGACAAGAATACAAGACATTCCTACAGGAAGAGAGAGCTGCCTGGCCAAAAGAAGGAAGAAAAATTGTAGAAGCCTCCAAATAAAAATCACTTTGATGAAATTAATCCAAACACACCTAAATCCTGTCATGAAAACCTGGGAAAACCACTTCTGGCATATTCTCAACAATAGAACTACCCTGAAAACTACAAACACACGAGAAAGCTGCATTTTTCGTACAATTACGGAGGATGAGGTGAGAATAATAATATCAGGACTGATAATATAACAAACACCTGAAAAGTGCCTTCCCATTTTTTGGAAAAATATGAAATGCATTCTTCAGGTGTCTACAGATGAGCGAAATACCATCTAACTGAAAAACCTCCTTACTGAAAATATTATATAAAGGCAAAGGAAGCCCAGACTCTCCTGATTCATACAGAGGTACCACATTTAAAAATGCAAAACCCTAACAGCTAGGCTCACTGCACTGAAAACATCCTCAGTCAACAATACGGATTCAGAAAAGGGAGATGTACTTTACACACAATACAAAACCTACTGGAAGATGTTGAAGCAGCTCTGAGACATACTGTAAAAAAAGCAAATGTCATATATACAAAAAGGCTTTCGCACATACTGGACAGTCAGATTCTTATTGATAAACTTGATTTGACAAACATTCCAGCAAACATCTTACAGAATAATACAGTCACTGTAAGAGAAAATCTTCAATCTTCACAGCCTATCATCCAGACAAGGGTTGTTCAGCAGAGTGACCCAATTAGTCTGCTCTTATTAAACCTGATTACTTCAACTTACAAACTTCATCATCGGTTCTGTGTTTTCACAAAAATCAATTTTTATTCCCTGAATGAAATATGATACTTGGTTCCACCTGTAAGTATTACACTAGAATAGGGTAAAAAATGGATTTTAAGGTCAAACCTCTCTACATGCCTATGCAGATGACATGGTGCTTGGCTCTTCGAATTTAGAAGACTTTCAGAAACGCTGGGCTCTACTGGTATCCTGGGCAAAAAGAAACAAATTCCACCTAAAAAGGGACAATATGGTTCTCACGCTATTCATGAGGGGTGACAGAGTTGCCGCCACAGACCCACTGACCCCAAAAAATTGTTAAGGATTTCAATTATCTTGGATTGATAATAAGAACTGACTGTAGTAAATACTGACTACTGATGGACTCCGGAAGCACGTTCACAAAATATGTAATAAAGAGGACGACAGCAGTAGTAACAGCAATGAGCTACATCAAACTACTACGAAGGCTATAAACTGACACTGCTATGAAGATCATCTTCGGCAAAATAAGTCCCGTAGCTACTTATGGGATACAATTAATTTGGTCCTATCTCACCAAGAGCAACCTGAAAGTAATAGAAAGAACAAAGGCAACTTTTCTGAAAAATATTTTGCGTTTGTCGTGATAAAATCCCGTCCAGACTAACTTATGAATTAGCCAAGGAATCATTTTACATACAGGATACAAGACTACAAATGTGCCTACCATCCACAGCTGCCTACCTAGGTCTCCTAACAGCGCTACAAGCTAAGAAGAAAGAAATATGGTCCGAATTCTATGCAACAGAAGACCTTGATACTGGAAAGCGGCTGAATAGGATCTCTGACATACGGTAACTCGTTTTTCAGTGCAATGCTTCCACTTTTGAGTGTAAAATCAAAGCCTTCCATGAGCCAACTTTAGACTGCATCTGTGAACTATGTGGAAAGAAATGCGAACAATATCATGCCGGAAGGTGTAATAGGAGACAGGGAACTTACGTAGTGAACAAGCTTTCATATTCACTGCAATTGTTTTGGATGAATGGCTATTAGCTGCAATCTGTTATAGAATTTCTCAAAACTCAGCATTTAACTCTCAAAGTACAACATTAACATTTCTTTCCATTCACTGAAATTACACATTCGACTTCAGTCAAGACCATCTACAATAATATATTGTAGTTGGACTTGCTTCAGTCCACTTACAAGTCACAATGTTGTAGTTTGTTGTGTTGCTCTCTGTTACACCTTTGGTGGTCTACTCAGTATTTATCAAGTAACAAAATCTGAAGTCATTGTCATATTAATGTTCTTGTTTAATAAAACCCAATTCAAATCTTTATTATAGTCAACAATAATCCATTGTTTAAGTCCATCAACAGTGCTTACTGCAGTCAGTTCCTATTATCAAATGGAGCAAGTCAAGGACATAAAATACAGGATTCATTATCAACCACTTTTTTGCCTTATAATAATTGTATTCTCTTGTAAACAAGTTCAAAAACAATTGTGCAGCCTAAATTCAGGGTTATGCACTAGACTCACTATCCTAATAGTATTCAGTGCCATAGTAATATTAACCCTTAAGTACTGATGTGAGGTGCCTGGGACTGTTCAGCCCTTCACTTGCATCAGTGGTCTTAAAAATATCTTTCTCTGTCTACCTTCGTAACTTCCAGTCTTCTCCATGTTCCTATTGTGATCAAAGCTGGTGCTTTCTGAAAGCTCCTCTTGTAACAGTTCGGACCTTGGGACCTCACATTTGTAGTTATGTAACTAAGTGCGATTCTTTATATTCCTCATTTGTGTAATAGTTAGAGCTATTACATGCCATCCTCAGAGGCTCGGGTTCAATTAAAAATGACAGGAGTGCTGGCATATGGTCAAAATTGTACATGCAGCTCACCTCTATTAGGAGTGTACCAGAAAGGAGCTGTACCATCTCAGGACCGAGGACATGAGTTTACTTTTACTTTTATATTTAAAGTACAGACATTTGCTTTGAATTGACTTATGGATGATTATCCTGTACTGTCAAAAATGATACTGATGGACCCATGTTTTCTAAACAAAAATCTCGGGAGAGGAAGGTGAAAGGAAGTGTTACACATTTTTTCCTACTGTGCGAGATTATTATTCTAAGCACCTTTTAACCCTCAACTACTATTACAGTTAAAATTGAAATAATTGATAAAGAGATTCAACCTATTCAATACGAAAGAATAAGAAATGTAGTGAATTACATTCTTATTTAATAATAAGTAGAAGTGGTACTGGTTTCGACCCTAGTCCAGGTCATCATCAGCCGCAGCCGGCATCCCTGCAGCTCAAACACTAGACAGCATAATCAGTTGCCTCAGCTCAGAGAGTAAGCCAAGACAATTCAGTCTAATGAACCTGTATATACATACATACATACATACATACATACATACATACATACATACATACATACATACATTATCATTATAGACTGTTATGCTTTTCAGCGTTCAGTCTGCAAGCCTCTGTGAATTTACTAAACGTCGCCACAATCCTCGATTTGCAACTAGTGTTGTGGCCTCATTTAGTTCTATACCTCTTATCTTTAAATCGTTAGAAACCGAGTCTAACCACCGTCGTCTTGTTCTACCTCTACTTCTCTTACCCTCCATAGCAGAGTCCATTATTCTCCTAGGTAACCTAACCTCCTCCACTCGCCTCACATGACCCCACCACCGAAGCCAGTTTATGCGTACAGCTTCATCCATCGAGTTATATATTTTTTTAATTTTTTTCTTTTTTTGCTTCAAGTCGCACCGACACAGATATGTCTTACGGCGACGATGGGATAGGAAGGGCCTAGGAATTGGAAGGAAGCGACCATGGCCTTAATTAAGGTAGAGCCCCGGCATTTGCCTGGTGTGAAAATGGGAAACCACAGAAAACCATTTTCAGGGCTGTCAATAGCGGGGCTCAAACCCACTATCTCCCGAATACTGGATACTGGCCGCACTTAAGCGACTGCAGCTGTACATACGTTTAAAGGTGACAAATAACGGAACTGCTGCAGAAGTCGTTATGTCCAGTGTGTGTTATGCAGCAAAGCTCGTTATGTCCCAGAACCCTGTAAGAGGATCATACTTACACGAACAAAATCAAGCAACTGTGTGATAAGAGGTGAAGTAAACTATAACAGCAATTGAGGCGGAAGCAAAAAGCATATTAAAGCATGGGAAACCCTTTTCTGCTATTGTGCCAGTACCAGTGGAGGAAGGGGTTAAAAGAAAAGCTCAACGACCTGCACACATTGCTGACCAAACATTACAGGAAAGAGTGGATAAGGAACAATGACCTCACGTTCTACAAGGCACTGTTTGACCAGCGGCAAAATTTAAACAGTGAAATGCCAGACTATTACATTGATATGGGAGATTTTGTTGAGGACAATAAGGGATTGCTAATATAACAACAAAATGTTAAAGAACTTATAAAACGTTTCGAATGAGTGATGATTTCTTGATGCAATCATTATAAGTCAAAGAGCGGGGATTAGATATCTTTTTTTTTTGCTAGTTGCTTTACGTCGCACCGACGTAGATACGTCTTATGGCGACGATTGGACAGGAAAGGGCTAGGAGTGGGAAGGAAGCGGCCGTGGCCTTAATTAAGGTACAGCCCCAGCATTTGCCTGGTGTGAAAATGGGAAACCACGGAAAACCATTTTCAGGGCTGCCGACAGTGGGGTTCGAACCTACTATCTCCCGAATACTGGACACTGGCCGCACTTAAGCGACTGCAGCTATCGAGCTCGGTGGATTAGATATCAAAACATTATATCCTAACCTTAAAATTATTTCCATTCATGCTATTTTTATAGTGTAATACTTTCAAACATAGCTAATACAACACTTTCACAATAAATCTGCACACTTTGTTCCATATACTGCTGCACATATCTTTTATCTCCACAAAACTCGTTATGTCCAAATGTTTTTTTCAATAAAACATGGGTTCTGTAAGTTAATTTTGTGGAGATTTTGCAGTATGACGAAGATGAACGTTTACTGTTTAATTACAAAATTTCAACCTCCTATCTTTGTTGCATAACAAATGAAATTTTTTTGCACCTCCTGAAAAATTTGTTTGTCTGCACATAACGGGTTTTGCAACTGGACGACTCATTTGGAAACAAAGTGGCGATAAAGCTGGAGAAAGAGCTCTAATCCCTCGAATTGACTAAACAACATCCGATAAAACACTTCATTTTCTTTGAAGAGGCATCCAATGGCCAAAGACTCATAGAAATTTGCAGAACCCATAGATTAATCTCCAAATCTACATATTTTAAAAGAAAACCACACAAACTTAAAACTTGGAAACATCCTGATTGGACAAAAACCAATTCTAGAGATTATTACAAAGCCTTTGGTAAACAATTGCAAAAATACAACCTCCCACATTATTGTTGAAAAATAAAAATGGAAAAACAGGGCATAACATACGTTGTTGTTATTATTATTACATATATTAACAATAAGGAAAACGCAGAAATCATGGCGGAAGCATTTAACAAGCTCTTGAATAGTGGTGAACCTGAAAAGCTCTTATTAATTGATACACATACCCTGATAAAAATTAAAGCAGAAAATATAAACCCACCTACAGCAAAAGAAGTTGAAAGAGTGCTTAAGGAAATTAAGACCTACAAAGCGTGTGGAGAAGACCAGGTTTTTGCAGAGATGTGGGAATTTAGAATTTTCCATGTGGAAATATGCCGGCAGTACAACTCAGACATCCCTCCATATGATATTACAGAAGATTTGGATATCAGAAAAATTCCCAGAACAATGGACAACAGCTATAATTAATCCAATTCATAAGAAAAGTGAAAGAAGTAATCCAGACAACTATAGAGGTATTTCCATCCAAGATTTTCTCTAAGATACTATATAATCGGATTAAAGAACAACTTGATCAAGAGTTAGGTGAATACCAGGGAGGCTTCAGACCTTGGAGAAGCCGCTCTGAACAAATAACTTTGAAGCTAGTCATGGCATATTACAGAAAACAAAACAAGTCCCTTTCAATAACGTTTATAGATTTCAAGAAAGCTTACGACTCCATCCACAGACCATCATTATTACGAACTTTAAGACATTTTGGACTTCACCCAAAGCTAATCAAATTGATTGAACTTGCTCCAATACAATTTCTAAAATAAGTTCAGAGGAGAACTTTCTGAACCATTCTTGGTAACAACTGGTTTACGATAGGGTGAGGGATTGTCACTTCTTTTTAACTGTGCACTAGAGTACGTTATGCAGGAATGGTACAAGAACAACTCTAAAAATATAATAATTGGAACCCAGAAGGATAACATACATTTGAACTGTCTAGGATCTTCCGCTGATCTAGCTCTTCTGGCCAATAATATTCAGAAAACAAAACAACTAAAATCTTTAGGCCTACAGGAAATAGCTCAAAATATTCGTTTGAAAATTTCATTTGAAAAAACAGAAATTATGCTAACTCAACTTCCACTTGCAAATAAAATTAAGCTGGGAGACCAAGAAATAAAAATTGTACAAAAGTTTAAATATTTAGGTGAAATAATCACATACAACCTGAATGAAAAACCAGCATGGCAAAATAGAATAGATAAACTAGTTACAGCACAGCATGTTACCAAAAATACATATAGCAACCAAATTGAAATACTACAAAACAGTTACCCAGCCACAAATTACATATGCATGTGAAACATTATTCAAAATAACAAACAAAGTTGCAATGGATAGAGTACTCAAGTTAGAAAGGAGAATAGTGAGAACCTGTTTAAATCAAAATTATCAATAAACAGAGTCCGGAGACTAGCCTCCAATGAGACAGTTTATAAAGAAATAGAACCTGTGTCTAGTACAATGAAAAAGAAACGAATATCATTCTTAGAGCATCTAATACGGTCACCAGAAAATAGAATCAGTAGAAAAATTATGGAAGATTAAGAGTAAGAATAATATTAGATGATCACAGAACTTAAAGAAGCCATGAAAGAGTTGCATATTACAATAGAAGATTTAAAATACAAAAATACACTCAACATACTGAAAGACAAGCACACTAGACTACAGACAAAAATCACCAAGCAGAGAATGGGAAGAGTAATTCCAGAAGCAGAAAGAAAATTACTTTCAGAAAGGATGAAACAGAAAAAGAAGAAAAACCTCCATAAACCTAAGTAGTCCTATGTTGGCTAAAAAATTAAAATAAAATAAATCAATCAATCAATCCTTCAGTTACTCTGACTATGAGCCTGTATGTAATCTTCCAACTGGTGCCAATTTTTCTTCCAACCTTATTCAGTGCAAAATAGTTTGTAATGTATGTCTGAGATTCGGTATGATTTGCTATCTGAATGTCTTCATTCAAAGGGTCCCAAAGATGAAATAAATGGGGGGGGTTCTGAGTGAAACACTGCATTCTCTGCAATTACCAAGAAAATAAGAGCCCCATCAGATTGAGCAGTTCAGATGGACTTAAGTACAAGCAATCAAATAACCTTGCACCATGCTTCTTGATGCATCATACTGAACTGGGGAATTCCTGCATAAAATTAGGTGATCTCATTGTATCATTTTAGAATAAGTATGGTGTATTTTCCTTTGCTGCAAGATTTGAAACCAATATTTTAAGTGGTATTTACAGAATAAATTATTTAGTGAAAGTACTCCTCAATTATACCTGACAAGCAAATTATTATTCCAGGTTTTCCCAGATAGTGCGTCAAAGATTGTCTGTGGGAAAGGCTTAATTTAAAATTAAAACAATTTGCCTTTAAGAACTGAACCTGCCCTTCAGTACATGGACACTCTAAGACAAAACCAGAGAGCACTCATCACAGTTTTAATGCTGTCTGTATATTTATTTCTACATTAATCAGGTCAAATGTATTTTTTTCTCTTCTAAGTTGGATGTGCCCCCTTGTAAACCCCACCCCCAAATGGTGTAACCTCCTGTTTGGGAACCACTGGTTTAATATGCCAGGAGTTTCATAACACAGAGCATTGCTGGGCTATGAAGAACCCATAATTAACATTTTGTACTCTATTTCATATTGAGGGGCGAGTAGGTTACTGTGGGTCAAAAATTTGCAGATACTGCTCAGAAATATGTGATGTTTTCCTCTTTTATCAATATGAAACTCTCACAGCCAAAGCTTGTACTCTATTTCATCTCCCAACCATTTTGGTTACTTCTCTCTGTTTCTTTCCTTCTAACATTCGCTTTTCTTTCACAGGACCTGCAGCAATGTCGAGTGACTCTGTGTATCTATGGACTGGGGGCTGTCTTCTTTCCACTGGTATAACTGGAAGTGCATTCATGATCCATCAACAACTGAAGAAAGGTTCCTCAAGCTATTCACTACTCTCCACTTCAGATGTCTTGGCTATTTTCGTGACCGGAGTTCTCTTCCTAGTTGCAAGATCAACAGATTCTGCCCAAATGACAGACTACGCTGCTCGAAATGAACCGTTCATGTTGGAGCCTGCAAAATGCAACTACCAAACTCTTATAATGAATGCATCACTCTTCTTAGCTCCTTTTGTCAATGCATTCATGTCGATTGTAGCACATTCCATGGCTTGCTTTTGTGATGCACGATGCATGACCTCCACATCTGAAGGCAAGTTCAACTTTACAGTCCCGGCCCGACTAAAAGACAGAAGAATAGGACTAAGTCTTCTCATGCCCTGGTTGGTGCCCTTGATCACAACAGGAACACTTCTATCATCCAGCATTCAGGAAGACAGTGCAAGCTTGGTTAAAATTTATGAAGATTATAACTGCAATTCCATGACCCCCATGGAAATGCAGTTTATATTCAAGTGTTTTGAAGAACAAAAAGATGATTTAGTGACAGAAGAATCAGTGACATCTTACAAGCTACTAAAGAATGAACATTTTCTCATTAATAAACACAAAAGTGAAGTGCAGAAAAAGTCAAGTGAAATACAAAATGTGACTGCAACCATACTACAAAAAATTTACAGTATAGTCAGAGAAACAGCCAGCTCTCCACACAACATTAAGGAAAAGGAAAACCCAAATTATTCAACTGATTTAAGACATCCAAGCAGAGAGGCTAGAGATATAGACAGTTTATCAGACGAGGACAGCTTCTCAGTAACTGAAGCAACTACAGTTTCTCAAACAAAAGAAAGTGACCCTAAAGAAACTACAGTTCCTCAAACAAAAGAAAGTGACCCTGAAGCAACTACTGTTTCTCAAACCAAAGAAAGTAGCACTGAAGCAACTACTGTTTCTCAAACCAAAGAAAGTAGCACTGAAGCAACTACTGTTTCTCAAACCAAAGAAAGTAGCACTGAAGCAACTACCATTTCTCAAACAAAAGAAAGTGACAATGAAAATTATAAACCAGAAGGAACAAAGTCTCCAACAACTTCCGAGTCGCACAAAGATGAACTCTTAAATGCCACGCTCGAGTCACAGACAGTTAACCATGAAAGTGAAGCACACACATCAAAAGCAGATCTCGGAATAAGTACAACCACGATGCACTCTACTTTAAGTACAAAGTACGAGGAACAAAGTACTCAGAGCAACGAGTTTCTAGTTACATTTAATGGTTTTCCGACAACTGATCTAAGTATCAGTACAGAAAATAACACCTACAATGACATATGTTTTACAACATGCTCCTTTGCTTCACAATTCCTTAAAGGGCATTTGTTCATATTGCTATTCATTGGTTACTTCCTCCCAACTGCTATTGCGATGATAATTTATACAACTACATACAAACATCTGGATCAAAACAACGAACAATCTGAAGTTACCAAGGATGATGCTGTTCAGTGTCCTGGGGTACAAGTTAAAATGGCTGCTCTTAACAGAATGATCTTGCAGATGATAATTATGACCATCATCTTCTGGACACCGACCTTCATCGAGACTTTACTCAGAGTTTGGTTCTGTGTATCTTCTCCTAAGTGGGTGACAACTGCCCTCTTCGTGTTAGGTCAACTACATGGTGTTGCTAGGAGTGTAATGAATGTCAAAATGGTAAGACTGGTAACAAAAGGAGAAGTAAGCACTGGCTTGTTCAAAAGAAACAATGGCATCATTCATCCATCAACTTCTACTGAAGGCAATACAGAAAGTTCCTCCAAACTGTTCCAAAAGGTCAAGGAACTGTTACATAAAGAAGAAAAACCTGTAGCTGAAGCACAGTGAGCAGTCTTTCAGGCTGGGCACAACATATCCTATCCCGCTTCACTCAAGTTCTCACTCAATAAAAGACTATAGACATATCAGATCAGCAAAGTATACTTAAAACATTAACAAGATTGGGAAACTATTTAAAAATATATAATTTTTTTAACATTTTAATTTATTATCTTGTAATATATTTTAGAGTCTAATCCTATGATGCATCATCAACTTTTTAGATTTCCCCCGGCCAGTATCTGCATAGAAGTAGACACAAATGGCTGGCTTGCGTTCCAATCCATCAGCCTTCGGTGTCTCAATATTGCTAAAAGAAGTTATTTAATAATGCAAGGTTTACATTACGTTTAGGCAGAGAAGTGCTCGTTATCCATTCAGAAGTAAGGTTATCGCAGATTTTACACTAATCTTGATGACAGGCGTTAACCTATTACCCTACAATGGTGGGTATTACAGTTTTCATATAGGTATTTAAATCGGAAGTGCTGTTCAATGACTGAATATTTAATTCAATTGTGATTTCTTATTACATATTTATGGACCTTATTATCATACTCATCATCATCATCATCCCCCAAAGACATTCCTCCAATGTGTACATTGCATTAACCCCTCAGCGTCGCAGCCGTTTAAAGAGCTTCCTATCCCGCGGCCGGATGAGATTTCAACTACGCGCGACTGAAATACATTGATTCACTTAAAGCGTTACTACTAGTATAAGAGTGGCCCGATATTCACGAAATTTGGAATTCCTTATGGTAGAACTATGTACATGAAGATAATTACATAATTGTTTCACATTTCCTTAGTAATTTAGTTCCGTGTGATAGAGTTCGAAGCACTCTTCGAGACAGAGACCCAAGGCACACTCCTGGCAGCAGTACACCGATGTCTTCTTTTCACCGTGTTTTGAACACGCGATACAACGTCTGAGGTTTGGATTTCTCACTCTTGGGTGCTAATTTCCTGATAAAACGTATTTCCTGCAACCTTGGAACTGTATTATCTGATGCGCGCCGGCCTTGAATATTTCGTTTCCCGCCCGAGAAGCGTATTTTGTACTACGTAAACAAACCTTCCATCAGCATAAACTGATAAGATAACTGCTCAATGTTTGTCCCTGTGACTTGTCTAAATATTATTGGAGAATCTAGGAATCATAATTCACTGTTGAAAGCTTCCCTTCGACCTGTATGCGTATCTATAGCCTCCTACACTAAATTTCCTAGTACTGGTTCCTCCTCATCGTCACTCTCATCATTTACCACTGCTACATCATCTATTTCATTATCACTACTGCTAATACCAAATACAGTAGAGACAATACACGACACTTACGGATTTCGCCTTGCTAAAATGGGAGACAATTCGACGGTGGCGCTCCTAGTGACTTGACCTGAACAAATCGCGCTAAATTCAAATATCAATGGAAATGTATATACGGAAATGGATAAATAAATTACGTCTAGAAAGACAGTGGTATTGAGATATTAACTTCGAAGTTGCTAAAACAATTCTGGATAAATGAATGAAGAATTATTTAAAAGGTTATTATTCAAAGACTGAAATCAGACATATAAACAAGGTGTGAAATGAACTGCTGTGAAATAGCTTGATCTTTCATTTATGCATTACTTTTTTAGCTTTAGCATACCTGCCTGAAATCTTACGGTTGGATTTGTCTTTTTTCCTCATTTAAAAACAATGTATCATCACATTAAGACACTTGTCAATAAAAATATCGGCACATTCCTTACACATTTGATGCAATGAATTAACATTTAATAGCTGGACAATTTTCCTCTTAACATGAAGCCTACTAACAGAAAGAAAATCTATAAAATCCCGGCTTTAATCTGAGAAGAGGGATAAAAGAAAGAAAAGTTTGAAAATGTTGTCGATAGTGATGCTTTGAGGAATATTTACGTACAATTAGAGTAAAAATGTAACATACCCTTGGCTGTATAGTCGAGGATTTTTAAAGTCGCTGGCCTGGAAATGATCTGAACAGATCTTATAATTCTTATACAAGCGTAACGCCCCTTCTTTCTTGTACACTTTATCCAAATCGCTTCTGTGACATTTCAAAACCCACAGATCACACCTACAACAACACATCGGTATTGAAGGTTAACTGCTGCACTATACAATAAAATATGCGTATTATATTTTAAGCCCGTTAAAACATGGGTCGAGCAGGTCAGAAGATTATGAAGTACTATAAAAATCTCTGTCACTGGAAGAATATATATGCAAACACAATATTACTTACATGTTCTTGTCACAAGGGAACCTGAAGAACGAGCGCGCATTTTTCTCTACTTCGTTAGTACTGCAGCCAAACACAGCACATAACTTTCCCCTCATGTTGAGAGGAGATATCAAGGAATGACACACGCTACTATTTAATTATGTCCACTCACTGGAAACGCATAAATAACACCAAAAACTTCACACCAAAATACACGTGCTCTTATGACAGAATCAGTACCGTTCAGGTCTATCCGCTAGAGTGAGCTCCAATAGCTGTCCCTCGATATCTCGCTCAGTGTCGTGTATTGTCTCTACTGTATTTGCTAATACTGCCACTACTACTTCCGACTAAACTTTCATTTGAATTATACAATATTTCAAGCACGCTACACTCAGCAGGAGCTAGCCATTGAGCGCGGTGCGTCACACAAGCTGATGAAGCTGCAGCGGGACCGAAAGCGGTAGGACGAAACTGAATGAGGGGAATAACATTTATGACGAATCAAAACAACTCGATACATATTTCAGATTAAAAGGTCGATACATCGTCTTTCAAACGAGATATGTACCATGCATAACTGCTTCTCGTGTCGTATGACAGAAAGCAGCACTAACTGATGCCTATACAGAGTACTCGTAGAGAGTTACGAAAAGACTACAAGCTGAGAAATAAAGACAAATATAATAAATAAACCGCACTCTTAATACAAAATTAGAGCAAAGAACATCACACGAAAAGACAAACTTCTCAGATCATCATTTCTTTATTTTATTCTGTGGGAAAGAATGAAGCAAACGGACTATTAAAAAAGCAGGGATTGGTGCTCAGACATAATTGACATATACTTATCCTTGCAAAAGCAGCTACACTTGAACGATTTTCAATACTTATTTAGAACACTGATAAACCCGAAAATGTCTTCTTGGAAACAAAACAATTTGCATATCCATAACACCAAAACTCTTCGCGCTATAACCGTAAATGCGAAACCATGTATGGGTCTATACCACGTATAGAGGTCGGCGGCTACGGAAGAAAAGGGGGTCTATACCACGTATAGAGGTCGGCGCTGAGGGGTTAATAAACCGGGCAGCTTGTTTATTAGAAAGCTTTTTTTGGATCTTCAATCTTTGAACTGTACAACAGTTTTGGAGATTATTATTATTATTATTATTATTATTATTATTATTATAATACATAGGCTACGCTTCTCCACAGGAAATATGGGTAGTAATGGGGCACGGGATGCACCAAGTACCTTACAATAATTAAAGTTTATACACATTATACTACAAACACTTATGAACAGGTATATACAAAACTCTAGATCACGGGATCTTCATTCTTGCGAGACGAACGATCGCACAATGTTGCATGTTGACAGGAGGACAGAATGTTGCATAATTTTGTAGATGTTCGGTGGGTGACCCAGTTCTTCCAGACTCTTGCGAAGTGTGTGAATGAGGCCGTTGCTGACAGAATCACAGGGACTATCCGTACCAGTTTCATCTTTTATTATATTATGCGCTAGTAAGTGAACTATCTTATCGCGAGAGAGAAGAAAACATTTTCTGATATCTTACTGATAGTAGAGAAGATGGTGGTTAACTTAAGAACTTAAAAAGGAATTTAAAAAGAACTTAAAAAGGAATTAAACACCATTTCCAGTATATCTACTGTAAATTTAATGGCTACAACAGCTCCTTTACAGAGAAAATCATTAATAAACATAAACACGAACCTTCAACCACCTTAACAAAAGAAAAACTCACAATTTTTTACCTACTTTTACGTTTAATAATAAACAAGTCTACCAAATCACAAACATATTTCAAAAGCATAACATCAAAATAGCCTTCAAAACTTTTAACAGCAACACAGATATTTTATACAATACCAATTCTATTAATCACAGCAAAACGTTCACCAAGTCAGGTGTTTATAGACTCAATTGTAATAATTGTAACGCATCTTATGTCGGTCAAACAGGTAGGAGCTTCCATATAAGATACTTAGAGCATGTCATAAGCCCTGAAATATAACAGATTTTCGGCCATGGGACAGCACATGGGTAATACCAACCATAAGTTCACTAATATCAACCAAGACATAAAAGTGCTCAAAGTGATACAAAAAGGCCCCCTGTTCAATATTACAGAAAATTGTTTTATCCACCTGGAAGAGTTTTTCAATCCTAACTTCAATCTAAATGAAATTTCAGAGAAATCAAACATGGATTGTCTCGGACAGGGTCAAACCGGCGGATTGATATGATAGCTATATTACCGGGCTCAAGTACAGGGTTCATAATTGACCCCACAATTAGAACTGAAGCATCATGCACTCAACCACATGATGTACACAAGGAGAAATATGATATATATATTTATATATGAACCCACAATTCCATACTATGCCGAGAAATATCATCCGGACTCCATAGATGTGTTAGGATTGATGACAGGAGCAAGAGGCACCATTACTCACACATTCCACAACTTTTGTAAGAAATTTAATTTGCATAACCAATTCATTACGGACATTGGGTTAACAGCCCTGAAAGGATCGTTAGCAATAGTAAAAAATCATTTATACTCCTAGCTATATCTTTGTCTTATGAGGAATTTCTCGTGGATTTCGTAACTATTGACTGATACAATGTTTTATTATTTAGGCTTTACTGTAGTATACCTATTTATAGACACATTTAAAATAGCCCTTGCAATTACTAATCAAAATTTTTATGTAAGCTTTGTCTTTTTGGCAGCCTCCAAATGGGGGAAGCAGAAATAAATGCATTTCTTTATATATAATCTCTCTAAATTCCCCTCTCAACAGTCTTTCTTTCCGCATCCCTCTGCCCCACCTTCACCCTTCCCCTCCCCCCTCTCCCTATCTACTCCTTTGTTTACATGGCCTGCTTGCTTCCTCCAGCAAGTCAATGCATGTTCTTTATCAGACATTAGAGTCTCATATATAACTTTTCTGTTATAATTATTCCTGCAACATTATCTTTATCTGGTATACATATATGTTTTAGTTATCACTGAAGACAGCCACTAAGTGGCTGTTATTGTCAATTTATTTCTTATTGGTTAAATTTGACAAGACGAATAGATTAGAACAAATGTAGGATGTAGTAGTTAGGTAGAAATGAAAAGGTTAGGACAGGACAGGGTAGTATGGATAGCTGCACCAAACCAGTCAATGGACTAATGGCCCAAACAAAAACAACAATAATTTCCCACTGTTGTTATACTGAGAGTCAACTTAAGACCTTAGCGGTCCCTTTGATGTTAGTCAGACTTCTGGTCGGTGAAAAGGCTTCCGCAGCGCCAAATAGTTCCCTAGGTTTGTTACTTGTTCCTGAAGTCAGGAGCTTCCTTCAGTTTGGTTAGATATTCTGGTGAACTGACTTGATGAATTAAAATTTTTGCCCTGTATAAATATGGAAAATATATCACAGGTTGTATGTTATTCGGGTTCGTTACCAACTCTTATATTTCATACGTAGATGGCTATGAATAGTTAATGTTTTCAGTGGTGTATGTAGCAAAATAATAATAATTTAATATGATATTGATATCTTATTGCACTGTGTACTTAGTAAGTTTGTTCGAGTTCATTCCACTGTTGATAAGTTCGCATAATAGGTGGGACATTGAAGATGGACCCAAGAAAACTGTTGGCAATACTGGCTGCAACAGTGTGTTCACTGTTCAGTATTCATAATGGCTGCCAGCTGTGAGCAAGACGTGTGTGATGCCGTGACGCTTGAGTTCCCTTTGAAATACTTTAAAGCTAACAAAAGTAGAGGAAAATAAAGTAGAAAATCTAAACCAAATTGTTTTAAACGTTTACAGTAGCCTACGAGATTAGAATCCACTGTGGACTGTGGAAGACGTGAAAAAGTCCGCGCAGCTGATCGGCATTTCTGTGTACAGTGTTTACGCCGTTCGCTTGGAATGGAAAATCCAAGTCTCCAGGGAAAGAACGATGTGTCAGCTCAGCACTCACCGTAAATAAAACAGGAAGGGCCTTAACACGGTATGGGAATAGGATCTTTGGCGTATTCGATGATAATAATAATAATAATAATAATAATAATGTGTACTTTACTTTATATTCGCAACCACCCTCTACCTACAGAAATGTTGTCATGAGATGATCATGAGTTCGTTTTTACCTTCCGAATGACGAGACTACAATATTTACAACATTCCTGGAAGCACTGTATTTTGCAATCCCACTCACCGGTGGGTTTTTCAGCTTTTTTAACTATGAGAAACTGCCACTGACAGTCGTTGCACGAGAGCGGAATCGTTTACTTATGTTGTAAGTCTCCATGTGCCTCACACAAATCGCATTATGAAACAAAAATAATTCTTGCTTCTCTTGCCTCGGAATTCGTCAGTAATCTGTAGGTTTTACATGGTCAATAAAGGAATAAATAGGTATGGTACATAATCAAAGTACAGCTATGTGAAAGGCAGTGATTTCGTTTGTTGCTTCACTATTTCAGAATGAAGTACTGTACTTGTCAGATGGACGCACGGTGTTAATGATAAGCTGGTTGTGGCGGAGATGGAGAACCAAGATGAGACGGGAAGGGGGAACAGGGGACGTGCTCACATGCGGAAGGATACTTTTCCTAAGCTCTTAACTTGAATTTCAGTATAGCAAAGCTGGAGATCATCTTGCAATAGACTGTGCATCAACTGCTCCACTTTTACTTTAATTTCATTTACAGTTTTGAACTGGGTGCCTTCTTGGGCACACTTGATTTAAAGAGAGAAAAAAAAGTAGCACAAGTCTAGGTTTGGCTCGAATGGTGTAAAATGAGAAGCGCCTTGAACTCGAGTGTCTACTGGGAACTGTCCAACCGAGTAGCTTCTATGTTGTCACGTTATACCACCTGCACAATGTGCTGCACTGCATGGATTATTTTAGCGTGTTAAATATTACTTGTGCAAGGCCAAAATATTTTTAGTGCACAGAAACGACTTCAATATAAACAGCTTCCCACCTTATACAGACTACAGCGCTTCATCAGAAACTGATCCCCTCAGATGGAGTGGAGGTAAGGTATATCAGTCGCTCTGATGAATGCTGCAATGTATTTGAAATGTAGGCAACTGAACACAGAACAAGATGGTCCAACCCAGAAGAAGATATAACTTTAATCTTATCACTAATTTAAACCTACAATGTAAGTTCTCCAAGATGAATTATAATTATTTTCATTTTCCCTTGTCCAGTTCCTGCCAAGTAGGGGTATTGAGGTATTTCTCCACTGTTGCCTCTCCTTCCACCACTCCTCTTAAGTAATTGTATTCGATTCCAGTCTTCTTTTTCTTATACTGTTCTTGACAGAGTCTATCCATCTTGCTCTGGGCCTGCTCCTTGTCCTCTATCTTAGCCTCCCACACTTTTTTTTGTATCCTTTCCTCCTCCATCCTCATAACATGTCCAAACCACCTCAATTTTTTTTCTTCTTCACCATGTCACTCAGTTTTTGTACCCCTATTTCTTTTCTGGCCTCAACATTTCTTACTCTCTCTCTCCTTGTCTTCCCTACCATACTCCTCAGGAACTTCATCTCACTGGCCAGAATTTTACTCTCATCTCTTGCTGTTAAAGTCCAAGTCTCTGATGCATACGTTAATATAGAGTATACAGAACACCTTGTACATTATCTTTCTAAACTTCATAGGAACTTCTCTGTTCCACACCAAGTTCCTTACATTCTGATAGAACATTTCCCCCCACTTGTACCCTTCTGCTGATCTCCTTATCCAACATTGCATCTACATCAATATCACATTAGTAATTGTGTAAACCTGTTGTTACTTATCGTCAGTAAACAAAAATTTGCACTGCCTAAGGAAATCAAACAGCCACCTGAATATGACTTATTGTTTTAATACTTGCTTTATGTTGCACTGACACAGGCAGGTCCTATGGCAAAACTGGGAAACAGAAGGGCTAGGATGGCAAGGAAGAAACCATGATCTTAATTAAGGTACAGCATTTGCTCTGTGTGAAAACTGGGGACAAAGAAAAGCCATCTTTAGAGCAGCCGACAGCAGGATTCGAACCCACTACCTCCTGAATGCAGGTAGACATCAAACCACACCGCCACTCACTCAGTGAATATGAACTGTTCTCAAACAGAAGAATGATGTATCCAGTATACCCCTGTTAAGAGGCCGTGGGTTAGTTGCCACATCCCTTTCCTCTGGCACTGGAAATAGTGGGTAAATATTAGACTCGATTGAGAGGGAAGATAGTGACAGGCTGTTTTACTATGACAGGAATGTTTGCTAAGTGACAGGAGCAACAAACTAGTAACTATAAATAAATATCAAAGTCAACTAACTTCTTGTTCATGTTGAATGGGATCTGTTGTCATCCGCACTCTCAACCATCAATTCAGCATTTCACGGTGGCTCTTCCGCAATGCAAAGATCACTGGAACAGGGAACAAACACAACAGTAAAATATTTTTATATTTAACACGGCAAAAAATGGGTGCAATAGGAGAAAAATAGTGAAAACGTTAAAGATGATCACCATTTTAATCAGTGCATATATAATTTATTCAGTCAAATGAAAAATAATATACGACGCACAAACTACCATATTGGCCCAAATATAAAATGACATTTCTTTTACGTTCAAATGTACTTATAAAACTCGAAGTCGTCCTATATGAGTAGCTTAACATTTAAAGAGACTCATTTACATGGAGATCAATTTGTATCATTCCCCAACTGCAATGGCTTGTACAGAGGAAGTCACCGCATCCATTGCAGCTGAGCCTAACCAACATTTGAGCTTTCATGACTTTACTTATTTGTGCCTGTTGACCTATTGTTTGGCTTGCATCACTGCATTCAGTTTTGGTCACTACTCTACTCATTTCCAATAAAGTGGAAAGAACACCTTTGTCACTTCAGTTAAATTAAGAAGTTATGATACAACTTCAAACTGCAGGTTTTACGAGAGGCAATCGATACTGATGTTGTGCAGGATGCAAAAAAAGTTTGGTGTTTCCAAGTGTAACATCCAGCATCTGCAAGAAAGACAGAGGAAAGTTTGCGGCACATCAAGAAAAGCAATCAGGATAATTTCATGAAATGGAGAGGCTGTTAGTGAATTAGTGCAGGAGAAATTCAACCAGAGTTATCCAATAAGTCGCAAAGTTATTGCCAGTGGAGATGACACAAGTTAAAAGTTCCAGTAACCAAATTTAAAGCAAACCAGGGGTGATGTAAAAAAAAGATTACACTATAATTATTCAATGCCTACTGGCAGATTACACCAATAAATTGGTCACTAATCAGCATTAAATGATACTAATGGGGAAAGCCTATTCTTCTGAGGTTTGTGATGTGGGTTACTGTAGTATCATCCTAGCTCATGAACTATGCACAATATCATTGAGTGACCTCGTAAGTGGTCCTAATATTTGAGATACCAGTTGGTATGGAATAGCAGTGAGTATCTCAGACATATTCTGAGCTATGGCCCTCCATTTGTTTAGGCAGCTAGGACTATCAATCCATTGGTGCTCGCTAAATCAGAAGAGAAATTTTCACTGAAAGTGGGTGTAGGTAGGATTGTCTAATATGTGAAGTCGTCTTATATTTGGTCCAACACTGTCAAAATTTTCACAAACCTTGCAAGAGTATTTCTTACCAACAATGAAAATAACTACATATTTAATTACGCCCAATCTTAATTATTTGGTCTGTTCAAAGACTAATCAACAAAGAGCAGTATATACACTGCCTGGCAAAGAAAAGTTAAGCGCCCAAAAGGAGTGGTCCAATATTATCCCATTTCACTATACATGCATACCATTGATGTGTGAGTAAATTATTAGATTTACAAGGATCTGTAATGTACAGAACGTACACCAGAGTGCATTCGTGATGGTACCGTCCTGTTGTTAAGTTGATACCAGTCAACTACTGTGAGTCAGACAGTTAATCAAGAAGTGCAGAGAGGACTATGTACAGTACGAAGCATTGCATAAAATAAATTTCATTGTAAAGCCCATATCGTCGTACATATACTTAAACAAAAGGTATGGTCAAATGTTCCACCTTTACAATACTAAAAAATTTGTATTTATTTAAATAACATTTAAAAATAACAGAACATATCTATCTTGTAGACACCATCAGCCAAAAATTTTTAAGATCAAGAACAAAGGACAGAAACACATTAAAATAATTTGGAATACCGAATGCGTCAGTTAAAATGCCGAAGATTATGTTGGAATGCTCTGAGCACAATATTTGATACTGTCAAAAATGAAAAATAAAGATAATGAGCACATGAGATAGTTCAGTAAAATTGGTAATAGAGTCCTTCTTGACGTGATGACGTTGAGTTGAAATACAGTTTGCCGAGCGTATCGCTAGAAACTTGGTGATATGGAGCACAATGTTTTGTTATAGTAGAATGAAGATAAAATTATTAAACGTATGTTAAACGTAAGTGATGGTTCCAGTAAAATAAAGTTGAGTTCGTCTTGTTGGCATGATGTTAACAATTCTTGATAATAAGGTAGACGGAATATCTGATCGTAATTTCATAAGTGGAAAATGTGCAGTAGAGTGCCCTAGAATGAGAATGATGGCTATTATTAACGTTAAAAGTCGGCAAGTTTTGGAGCATCTTGTAATACAAAAGAATTAAATAAAATGCGGCACATCTCACTACTTACACTCCCAAGAATGGTTAGCTCAAGCATGTATTGATGTTTGTGGCTGACTGGAGGTGAACTGTGGAGGTCGTGTGCGATGGAAGCTGGTATGAGAGGAGGGAAGGGGAAGGCTGGAACCAATAGTCAGGAAGCGAGTGCGTAGAGATTTTTTGCAAAGCTTGTTCAAATAGGAACTGTTGAGTAATGCCTCAAAAATTACGTTCACAGTTTCTGAAATTTCATTTAAATGGTAAGCAGGATTACATTTTTGGTCTATATTAATAACAGTGTTTTCTAAAACGTTGAGTAAATTGCTCTTGTTATAAAAAAGCACGGAAGTTTTAAGTCGTGCTCTATGGAGGTGAAG
The DNA here is from genome assembly GCF_040414725.1 of Anabrus simplex. Lineage (NCBI taxonomy): Eukaryota > Metazoa > Arthropoda > Insecta > Orthoptera > Tettigoniidae > Anabrus > Anabrus simplex. The sequence goes on along the minus strand of NC_090265.1, from coordinate 26,103,376 downwards.
GAATGATTGAACTCTTATACGAGTGCTCATGGCGAAATTTTTTATTGTGTATGGAGGCGTTGACGTGTTCTTTATATCTAATTAAAAAGCTTCTTCCGGTTTGCCCAACGTAGCTCGCGAAACATTGGTTGTAATTTAACATTGGTTGTAATTTAACTTATACACACCTGATTTGTTGTATTTATTCACGATGTTATTTTTTTTTTGCTGGTTACAAAAAAATTAGTATTGTTGATTGTTTTAAAGGCAATACTGGCATTATGTTCTTAAGAATATTAGTGATTTCATAAATATTTTTATTGGTGTAAGTGAAAGTAGCGTAGTTATCTGTTTTCTTTTTTGCCTCTCTGAGCAGAGTTGAAGGGGATTTGTCAACAATTTTGCTGACTATCCTGTCTATGAAATGCCTGCTAAAACCATTTTTTCTCATAATAAAGTAGATGGTATAGAGTTTTTTTTTTTTTTTTCAATTTACATCAATGACTATAACAGGAGAAGAAATAGAGATATGCTGATAACATTTGTAGATTTCAAGAAAGTTTATGATTGCATCCATAGAGAATCGCTGTTCAAAATTTTAAGACACCTTGGACTACACCCCAAATTAATAAACATGATAAAATTGACTCTCACTAACACCAAATCAAAAGTGAAGTTTAAGGGTGAAACATCAGAGTTATTTGAGATTAAAACTGGACTACGGCAGGGAGATGGGCTCTCACCACTATTATTTAATTGTGCTCTAGATATGGTAATGAGAGAATGGTTTAGGAAATGTCCCCCCAAAATAAAGATTGGCCAAAAAATCAAAACAAATTGCCTGGGTTTCACTGACGATTTAGCATTACTAGCAGTGGACATAAAAGCAAAAACCCAGATATCAGAACTTCAAAACATTGCAAATAAAATTGGCCTCAAAATATCATTTGAAAAAACAGAAATTAAGCCCCAAAAACCAACACAACTAAAAGAAGTTACCATAAATGGTAATAAAATCAAAATAGTAACTCAATTTAAATATCTTGGAGAAATAATAACACATAACCTGAATGAAAAAATCTCAATCCAAACAAGAACAAATAGATTAGCTAAAGTACAAAAATTAACATGGGAAATCTACAAAAAGAAATGTTTATCAATGAATGCAAAAATAAAACACTACAACACAGTTATAAAACCAGAAGCTACATATGCAGCAGAAACACTTTCACCTGAATAAACAATCAAAGACTGACAGACTTCAGAAAATTGAAAGGAGGATTGGAAGAACCTGCATCAACAAAAAAATCTCAGAAAGATGGACAGTGGCGGTTAATACCTAACAAAGTCGTGTACAAAGAGCTAGAACCCATTACAGATACTATGAGTAAGAGGAGACTGGGATTCTTTGGACATATCATGAGGATGCAGGATTCGAGACTTCTGAAACAACTAGTACAACACAATCTTGTCTCAAAAAATACCATAACAGGATGTAAATGGATCAGAGAAGTAAGAGAGGATCTGAAGGAAATAGGCCTTACAACAGAAGACACCACAAATAAGATAAAATTGAATACAAAATTCAAGAATACAAACCTCCGCTTTTACCTTTACACAAAACAAACCAACAAGACGCATATTTCAACTGAGGAAAGGGCACGAAGATCAGAGCATCTGAAGAAGTACTGGGAGGACCGCAAAGCCCGAACAATCCCTTCAAAGAGACCTGAACGACGGGCTGACTAAAGTGACCCTATGTGGTCATAAAAGAAGAAGAAAGGGATGTTAAAAACTCTATGAATTAAGCTGTAAAAAGTAGCTCTATTTTTGAGAGTCCGGGTGCATAGAATCTTGACGAATGATGTTTACGGTTTGGGTGGGCTTTCTGAAGATAGTATAAGAAAATTTGTTCGAGCTGCTGTTAATAGCAAGATCTAAAAAGTTTAAAGAATCATTGATTTCAACTTCGGAAGTAAACTTAATCCATGGATGAACCACATTTAGCTGTTCAACGATATCGCCGTTAGTGATGTTGTGATCTATTAAGGCAAACGTATCGTCAACATAGCGCGTCCAGAACATAATTCCTTTAATTTTGTTATGAATTTTGGTGTTTTCAAATGGTCTAAATAAATTTCTGCCATTATTCCCATAGGAAGACTGTCCTGCTTATATATTTTGCCACTGAAAGTGAAGTAATTGTTAGAAGTTACAAATTCCAAAATATTTAAGAACTCTTCTATTTCCCGTGTGCTTAATTTACTACGTTTTCAAAAACTGTCCTTGATTATCTTTAAACAGCCTATCCACCAATTGACAGCATTTGACAGAGGCCGCATCATGGGAATGCACGAGGCTAGTTTGTCATATTGTGCAATTGCCAGGCATGTGGGCCATTCAGAAGTCACAGTGACCCGATGTTGGACTCAATGGGTACATGAGGGCACCCAATCACATCGTGCAGGTTTGGGTCGACCAAGTAACACCACCCCAAGGGAGGACCATCGTATGGTGCACCAAGCATTGCAGAATCCCATAACTGCAGCATTCTCTATCCACGAACATGCACTGGAGACTCTACAACACCCTGCGAGTTCCCGCACAGTACCTCAACGACTCGCATCCGCCAGATTGGAGTACTTTACAATGGCGAAAAATGAGAGTATCCTCCTATTCAATACATCATATATTCCGTCATTAGACGGAGCAAACAAATTCAGACATGTTTCGGCTCGCTTGAGCCATCTTCAGTGAAAAAAATTAGGGGGGTTGGAATAATTTACATAATATAAGTTAAAAAAATGCTAAAAAACATAATGAAAGAGCAAATGAAAAAAACAAACAAAAGAGAGCCTAGACGGAAACAAAATTAGCACAAATATACAATATTTACATCAATATGCAGAGCAAAAAACAACTTATTGCGACAAAATTCAGTGAAACAGGTGTTAATTTGAAATAATAATTGATACTAAAAACTGCGTTAACCTAAGAAACAAGGGAATGAGAAAACAAATGATGCAGATGGAAATGAATAATAGTAGCACATGGTGAGGTTGTGGACCTCAGTTTACAAATTATTGGTTTATAAAAATGACAAAACAGTTTGAAATTGCTGTCAAAATCATCCTAGTGGAAACCCATCACATCAAATTGGTCAGGAGGAGAGCGGGAGCAAACATTTTTGAGAGAAACCAAGCCTGAATTAACCTGCAGGCGAAAAGCCTGTGACAAGGAGAAAAAAACACCATGAAATTTAAGGCTTTAGAAATAGCAGCATTCTCAATATCTTCTCAATCTAGCAGTCCCTTTCTTCATTATTGTTTCATAATGTTGGCTGGTGTTTTGCCTTATTATAGAGGGGTCTGAAGGGCCGCATATAAAAATATGAGAAGCTGTGTTAGGTAGAAGACAGATGCATAGTAAATTGTAGTAATCTAGTGGAAACCGTCAATGAAGTTCTAATCTGTAATGGAAAAAAATGAGGTTGTATGAGAAACATGGGTTGATAAGTAAAAAGTGTGGAATGGTTGTGAAGAAAGCTTAAACTTACGGTGTGCAGTAGGTGGTTGTCCTCTCTAGTGGCCTGGCTTTCTCAAAGTAACGGTCTCGTTCGCGTGATCGAGTCTATTGTTGGTTCGGCTGTGTTTGCTAGGATAACACAAACAAACCCCACCTCCATCTCCCCGACTCACCACCACTCCCCCCCCCCCCTCCTCACACCAACCCTCCCCCTCCGCTCCTTCCAACCTAGCAAACACAGCCAAACCAACAATAGACTCGATCACGCGACCGAGACCATCACTTTGAGAAGGCCACACCATTCGAGCTTTAGAAGTCAGCGAGTAAACTAACATCCTCTTGAAACATTCATTCCTTATATTTGCCAAACAAACCCACCTCATCTCTCCAACTCAACACCCCTCCCTTCCTCAAACCAGCCCTGCACCTCCCCTTCCCCCTCCGCTCCTTCCATCCTAGCAAACACAGCCGAACCAACAATAGACTCGATCACGCGAACGAGACCGTTACTTTGAGAAAGCCAGGCCACTAGAGAGGACAACCACCTACTGCACACCGTAAGTTTAAGCTTTCTTCACAACCATTCCACACTTTTTACTTATCAACCCATGTTTCTCGTACAACCTCATTTTTTTCCATTACAGATTAGAACTTCATTGACGGTTTCCACTAGATTACTACAATTTACTATGCATCTGTCTTCTACCTAACACAGCTTCTCATATTTTTATATGCGGCCCTTCCGACCCCTCTATAATAAAGCAAAACACCAGCCAACATTATGAAACAATAATGAAGAAAGGGACTGCTAGATTGAGAAGATATTGAGAATGCTGCTATTTCTAAAGCCTTAAATTTCATGGTGTTTTTTCTCCTTGTCACAGGCTTTTCGCCTACAAGTTAATTCAGGCTTGGTTTCTCTCAAAAATGTTTCCTCCCGCTCTCCTCCTGACCAATTTGATGTGATGGGTTTCCATTAAGATGATTTTGACAGCAATTTCAAACTGTTTTGTCATTTTTATAAACCAATAATTTGTAAACTGAGGTCCACAACCTCACCATGTGCTACTATTATTCATTTCCATCTGCATCATTTGTTTTCTCATTCCCTTGTTTCTTAGGTTAACGCAGTTTTTAGTATCAATTATTATTTCAAATTAACACCTGTTTCACTGAATTTTGTCGCAATAAGTTGTTTTTTGCTCTGCATATTGATGTAAATATTGTATATTTGTGCTAATTTTGTTTCCGTCTAGGCTCTCTTTTGTTTGTTTTTTTCATTTGCTCTTTCATTATGTTTTTTAGCATTTTTTCAACTTATATTATGTAAATTATTCCAACCCCCCTAATTTTTTTCACTGAAGATGGCTCAAGCGAGCCGAAACATGTCCGAATTTGTTTGCTCCGTCTAATGACGGAATATATGATGTATTGAATAGGAGGATACTCTCATTTTTCGCCATTGTAAAGTGAAAACCGTCAATACGGAATGATTCTAATATCTTGTAATAGATTGGAGTACTATCACCCCATGCGCCAGTGCCACTGACACCAAAACACCAACGCCTGTGTTTGGAGTGGTACCTTTCGCAGGAGGCGTGGACAGAGGACGACTGGCGTCGCATCATGTTCAGTGAAAAGTCCCGCTTCTCCATAACCTCCGATGACTATTGTGTGCAGGGTTTTTTTTTTGCTAGAGCCCCAGCATTTGCCTGGTGTGAAAACGGGAATCCACGGAAAACCATCTTCAGGGCTGCCAACAGTGGGGTTCGAACCTATCTCCCGGATGCGAGCTCACAGCTGTGCACTCCTTATCACACAGCCAACTCACCCTGTGTGTGTGTGTGGGGGGGGGGGGGGCATGGGGTCAGAGGGCAGATCCTGCCCATATTGTGTAAAGAGACACAGGCGTAATCCTTGGCATCATGGTGTGGGGAGCTGTAGGATATGCGTTTAGGTCACCTATAATAGTGCTTCGGCAGACTTTGATGGTACAGCAATGTGTCACAGACATTCTGCATCCACACGTCCTTAAGGCACAGCACCCTTGGACATTGTTCCAACAAGATAATGCACATCCACATACAGCATGTGTGTCTATGGACTGGCATGTTGAGGTCCTCCCGTGGCTAGCAACATCCCCAGACCTCTCCATCATTGAACACGTGCGGGATGACATTAAACGGGGGGAGACTCCGTCCCAGTACCAACCTGCGAGATTTGGAGGGACAACTGTAACAACTGTGGATGAACTTGCCTCCCAAGAGGATCCAAAGGCTGTTTGATACCATTCCGAACTGCATAAGGACATGCATTGCGGCCGGGAGGGTTGCGATGCCCTAATGACTTGACCAACATTCCACCCGTAACTGCCAACGGCCTTGTCCCTTTCATCCCATATGGTCTTTCAGCATATGTAGTTTCATTCACTTTCAACCACTCCTGGGTGCTCAACTTTTTTTGTCAGGCAGTGTATTTGTAATGTGCTTATTAGAAAAGACACTAGGGCTATGCTATCGATTATTTGGCTGCAAAGCTCTTTGTTGTTGGTACTGCTTGAATTCCCACACAACAAGATGGAAGAGCGGTATGGAGCAATAAACTTCAGCTTTCTATTAAAGCATAGAGCCTTCAAAACATGTGGAAAAAGTGTAGCAAGCTTATAGTGAATCTGCACTACCTCGTGCTACAAACTTTTGCTCTGTAAGGACTTCCCAATGTCTAGCAAGGTGGGTCTGGCGTTTCTATATCTGGTGCCCGAAAATTGGTGGATAATCTTGTTGTAATATAGATAAGAAAAGGTTCCACCTTATCAATACCAATTTTATTTATATAAGATTAACTTACAGGACTGGTTTCGATTTTTTGAACAGTCATCATCAGCTGTACATTGGCACCTTTACATAAGTCAAATATTGGTTGAATTACCTTTCCAAATGGAGAAGTTGTGGGAAAGCACTATGTCCATCCATTCAAATTGGGCATGTTTTTAAGAAGCGAGTTTGTTTTTTAGGCCTAAAATTTGTGTAAATTAGCTAATTTTTAAAAGTACAGGTATGTTAAACACTCTAAAATGCATAACGCATGTTAAAATCACACATTAAAATATACAGTGCATGTTAAAATCCTTTATAATGGCTCAGATCACTTCATTGGAATGGATTTATACATCTTGCATATGTCTATATTCTTGTTTGAGTCCAATGTAGATGAACAATGTCAGTGCTTGCGTTCCTGGGCAGTGCTCTCGTGGGGGTTTCTACTATATATTAAGATACAGTATATCCTCTTGTATATTTGATAGGTTTATCATATTGTTAATAGCAATTCCAGTATATGAACGGAGGTAGATATGTGCAGCTGTGATTGATACATGAACTTGAAGTATTGAATGTAGTCTCCATTGTGCGTGAATATTTCAGATGAAGGTTGGTGGCTCTTTTCTCGTCTATAATATTTTGCTGGTTTGCTGTCGTGGTTGGGATGCATTGAGTTTGGCTGCCTGCCTGGCGTGTACTTTTTGACAGGCTCTATTGGTGAAAAATATCTAATTCCCTGCATGGGAATTTAGAATTTTCCATTCGAAATTTGGGTTGACGTACTGATCTAAGTTTATGTAAAATTCTTCTAAGATACTGAGCAAGGGGCTCTTGGGGTTTGTATTCAAGATTTGCATGTCATTGTTAATATTTGTAAATTTATGTTTTTGGTCTTCGATACGTTGTCCCATAGCTGAAAAATGTCTATGCTTAACTGCATTAATGAGCTCGTTGTATCGTATCTGGAAGTTCCTTCCGGTATGCCCTATGTAGCTGGCTTCGCAGTCATTACATTTCAAGCGATAGACACCTGAGTGGTTGTATTGATTTTTATTGTTAACAGATTTAGCATTGTGTAAGATGTTAGCATTGCCACGTGTGGTTTTGTAGGCTATCTTTAAGCCTCGTTTTTTAAAAATATTTGTTATAGGATGTATGTGGCTATTGTTATAGGTGAATAGTACATAGTCTTTTTTTGCTTTTTTCGGTTCTGGTTAACTTGGTTTTGGGTTGGTTTTTTATTCTGTTTATGATCTTGTTGATCATTTCTTTTTTATATCCGTTCTGTCTGGCTATTTCATGGATTAAATTCAATTCTTTGTTTAAATCTTTTCTTGTTAGTGGTATGTTGTATGCTCTATATATCATACTGTAATATGCAGCTTTCTTGTGTGTATTTGGATGGGTAGAGTCTATTTTTATTGTATTGGATGTGTGAGTGGGTTTTCTGTATATTTTGTATGTTAAATGGTCGTTATGCCTAGTTATAAATATATCTAGATAATTTATTGTGTTATTGTTTTCAGTTTCCATGGTGAATTTTATATGGGGATCTATTTCATTTAGTTGTTCTAAGATTCTTGTTTCGTTGGTGTGCCTATTGTCTATTATAACAAATACGTCGTCTACAAATCTGCACCAGAAGGGGATATTATCTAGTTTTTGGATTTCTTGATGTTCTAAGTAATCTATATATATATTTCAGCCAGTATACCTGATGTTGGAGAACCCATGGGTAATCCTTTTTGGTGATATATAGTGTCAAAAAATTTGAAATAATTATTCCTCTATTGCTGAAATACTGAGTTTGCTGTGATTTTTGAGATTGGATTCTATGATTTCTATGGTTTTTTGTGTAGGTATGTTGGGGTACATATTTATCATGTCATATGATGCTAATCTATGGTGCTGTTCTATTTTTATGTTTTTAGTGATGTTACAAATTTCTATTGAGTTTCTTATTGTTTTATGGCTAAGAATACGTAATATTTTTTTGAGAAATGTTTGAATAAATTGTGATAATTTGTAGGTAGGACTTGGTTTATAGTTTATTACAGGCCTCATAGGGATGTCGTCTTTATGGATCTTTGGGTATGCTTTAGCAGTAGGTACTCCTGGGTTCACTGTAATAAGTTCCGTGGTTTCCTGTTCGTTTAAAAGAAAGTGGGTATTTTTTAGTAAGGTTTTTAGGTTTCTTTGAATGCTGTTGGTAGGGTCCTTATTTTTGATTTGAAAGGTTTCATCTTGGAAACAAGTTTTGGTTTTAGTTATGTATTCGTCTTTATCCATAATAACCGTTGTATTACCTTGGTCTGCTTTAGTTATTAGTAAGTTGTTTTGTTGAAGTTTGTTTTTGAGCTTTTTAAGTTGTGTGTGGTTCATAGCATCTTGTTTGTTGTTCTCTTTACTGATTCTATTAATATATTGTGGCAATTTTTTCTTAATTTCATATCTAATTTCATCCTGCTGTCCATAGGGTATTTTGTTTATGGCATTTTCGGTTTCAGTAATGATGGTAGTGATATTTTGAAATATTGAGTCATTTCCCCAATTGTGTTTGGGTCCCTTGCTCGGTATAATGGATTCTGTTTCATTAAATTCTGTGCTAGTTAAATTTTTCATTGGTGGATGGAATACATGCTGGTCATTGTCAACAGGTTTGGTCAAGTGTTGTCTATTGGGGGTGTGATTCTGTATGTGTTGGCCATGTGATTGTTTTAATACATTTAGTTTCTTGTTTAATGTATTCTGCTTCTGTATGGCTATGTTTGTTATTTTTTCATTGGTTATTTGTTGAAAATTATTCCAGTAAGTGTCTGGTAAGTCTTATTCTTACTATTATTATTATTACTATTTGAACATTTAACTTGTTTTTAATCATTTGTCAAATTGGGTCAGTTTTCATGCATATGCAATGCTTTGTAATGTGATGTTTTTGAAACTTGTTTGATATATGACAGCTGAGGATGACCCCATAGGGGTCGAAACCGGTACTGGATTTACTGTAATCAATAGTAAATAAACACTGTATTGATAAGGTGGAGGCTTCCATATCATTTTTATGTTATCAACAGACTGTAGCGAGCTCAAGGAGTCAGTACACAGAAGAAAGTGTCGGCACTCATCGGACAGTGCGTACCGCAGAGCTTCACAGATAGCACAGAGCTCTGCTGTGTACACACTACAGGTTTCCGAGAGAGCAAAAAGAAACCTATCATTGTCGACAAGGAACGCACAGCCCACCTTCGTTTTGGTCCTTGAACCATCCATGTAAACGACGAATATCGGCCAACTACGGATAGGAAGAGCCTCCAATAAATCGAAGGGTCCGTGTTTTCCTTTGGGCCAGTGTGCAGATCCAGGGTTATTTCAGGTCGTCGTACTAGGCACGGAGGTACTCCACTCTGTGGTCTGACAAGGCAAGGAACCGAAGGTACGTGAAACAATCTGTAACTGCTATCCAAGCGTATTCGAACCGGCCGCGTTGCTCGAGGACAAGCAGCGTACAGTAGACTGTGTCCATTGTTGAATACGCAAGGATAGCTTGGGTGAAGTGGCATCTGTCACAAATTTGCAGCATACGACCGAAGGAGCTGCTGGCGCCTCAAGTGTAAAGGTGGCACACCCGATTCAGCGAGCAGGCTAGCCACGGGGCTTGTACGAAAAGCTCCCGTTGCCAACCTAACCCCGCCGTGGTGGATGCTGTTCAGCTTCGCAAAGACGCTTGGTCTTGCTGAGCCATATGCTGCACTGCTGCAGTCTAACCTGGATAAAATATGTGCCCTATAGAATCGTAGAAGCACCGCGCGGTCAGCTCCCCAATTAGTGCTGCTACGAAACTTCAAAAGATTAAGCCTCTTAGTGTATTGCACTTTTAGCTGCCGCACGTGTGGCTCCCACGATAATTTACTATCGAAAAGGAGCAAAGAAATCGGTAAGTGTCAACTACAGGAAGAGCGACATTTACTAGATAAAGTTCAGGAGGTGGGTGAAGAGTACGTTGACGACAAAAGTGGACAGAGGTCTTAGCGGTGGAAAACCGAAAGCCATGTTCTAAGGTCCACTACTCCACTCTCCTAATAGCTTTCTGTAATTGTCGCTCTGCGACTGCCATATTACGCGAGCTGTAGTGCAGAGCAAAATCGTCAGCATATAGCAACAGTATTACTGCTGAACCACCTGCAGCGACAATACCGTCTATGGTAATCGCGAACAGAGCAACACTAAGAACCAATCCCTCTGGGACTCCATTTTCTTGAACGTGGTATTGCGAATATGTCCTCCCTACTCTTGACACGGAATAGACGAAGGGACAAAAAATTTCCAATAAAATCTGGCAAGTTACCTCAGAATTTCCATTGACGCAGGACTGAAAGGATACCATATCACCATGTGGTGTCGTATGCCTGCTCTAAGTCAAAGAAAACAGCTACCAAATGCTGTCTGCGGAGAAACGCATCCTGGATAGAGCTCTCCAGGCATACTAAGTGGTCAGTGGTCGATCAAGCGGCTCAAAAACCACACTGGTACCTGGACAAGACACCTTGTTTCTCCCGACACCACACTAGTCTGTGATTTACCATCCTCTCAAATATCTTATACAGGCAGTTTGTAAGACAAATTGGTCTGTAACTTCCTGCATACTTAGGATCTTTGTCAGACTTGAGGACTAGAATGACTTATGCCCTCTCGCCACCGAGATGGAAAATCAGCCTCTATCCAGATTCAGTTGAACACACAAAGGATATATATAAGACTGTCCTCACCAAGGTGTTTCAACATCTGGTTATGGATATTGTCTGGTCCAGGAGACGTGTCCTTGCAAAGCGCTAAGGCACTGCGGAGTTCCCACTCCATAAAGGGCACATTATAGTCCTCTGAAGCTTGAGTGGCAAAACTGAGGTGATGACGTTCTGCCTCCCGCTTCAGAGCGAGGAAATCACGATGGCAATTCCCGGAGCCAGACACATCCGCGAAATGGCTAGCTAGATGGTTAGCAATCAAGAGTGGTTCAGTAACGATACTACCTGCAATGGAAATTCCCGGTACAGAAGATGATCCTTGGATACCCGAAATACGTCGAAGTTTAGCCCACGCTTGAGATGGAGTTTGTGATGTCACAGATGACACATATCTCTCCCACGAAGCTTTCTTACTGTGCCTTAGCACAGTTTAAATGTTACCAAGTTGGCCAGGCTGTCTACGATAACGTTTATGAGCGCAACGGCATTCTTTGATAGCTGTTGCTATATCTTCGTTCCACCAAAAAACAAGTTTTCAGCGAGGAGTCCCCAAGAAGGACACCTCAGCAGCAGCAAGAGTAACCTTGCCGACAGTCCGCCTAATATCGTCGTTAAAGACAGCTAGTGATGTGTACTTTGGCCAATCAACATGTTTAAGAATCCACCGAGGAGGACCCTCGACAGATTTTTGTTTCAACAAAGTAAGGATGATGTGAAAATGGTCACTGTCACAGAGATCATCGTGTGTATTTCACCGAAACAGCGGAACCAACATTCAGCTGCATACACTTACTCTATGCGAGAATATGTGCCGTAACATACACTAAAGTGAGTTGGTTCCTCTGTGTTCAAAACACATAAATCCAGCTCTGTTACTAATCTTTCCAGCTCTCATTCCCGGGGGCAAAGTGTCTCAGAGCCCCATATGGGGTTATTGGTGTTAGAATTGCCCAACAAGAGCAAAGGAGGTGGAAGTTGATCAATAAGATCAGTGACATCACTTATGTTAACAGGCTGGCCTGGTGGAAAATAAGCGTTACACACTGTTTCTACGACAGGCAGCGGTACCCGCACCACAACTGCTTCCAGTGGGGTCCAAGAAGAACCCTCTTCGCTACAGGTATCAGAACGGATAAAAATACCCATGCCACCAGACGCCCAGTGGGCATATCATCATTCTGTCGAGTATAGTCTGAAATTTCTCAAGACTGTATGATGACCTGGTCTGAAGTTTGTCTGCTGAATACAGACTATACTCGCTGCGTACTCATTAATGAGCTGACGTAGCTCAGCAAGATGCCTGTCATAACCGTTACAATTCCACTGTAACAATGCCATAGTGTGGACTATAAAAGGAGTGTTAGATTTTGAGTGACAAGGGCAGTGCGGGAGCGCCCGATAAGGGCGTTCTTCTTCGCCGCCTTCTTTTCTAGTTTAGATGGGCTGGGAGATGATTTCCCAGCCCTGGTCGACGATGCCACCTCAGCCAACTGGGGCACAGCCTTCGCCGACCCCTTAAGGAGGGGAGACTTACCCTTCCCCCCCTTGCTGTGCCGGCTTGGAACTGCCAGCCTGCACAGACTTCTGATTGGTCGAAGGTGGGGTGGTTCCCCCCTTCGAGCTTTTACTCTTTGCGATATTGCTCTGAGGAGCAACGGTCGCCTTGGGCGCAGCGATCGTCATGGGTAACAATGTCGTGAAAGATGAACCTGGGAGACTCTGAGCTATCATGCTATAGTCGAGTGTACGGGTAGGTGTATTTGTGGAATTAAACTTACAGTGCGCTTCCTGGTAGGAAAGACCATCCAGGGTCTTGATCTCCTGGATCTTCTTCTCACTCAGATACATCGGACAGTTCTGATCCCGAGGAGAATGAAAACCAGAGCAGTTAGTGCACTTGTACGGAGTTGTGTACTCCTCCGCGCCGTGATCTACTCGTCCACATGTGCCACATACAGACGGATTCAAACGAGATACCATATGTCCGAATCGCTGGCATTGATAGCATCGCATAGGAGGCGGGATGTACGGCCTAACATCGCAACGATAAGTTGTTACCTTGACTTTCTCTGGTAACACTGACAACTTGAAAGAGACAACGAAGGCACCAGTGGCAACGTCTTCACCGTTGACCTTGTGCGTAATGTTCTGGACGTGTGTCACGCCACCGTTCTTCATTGAAAGTAGTCCACTTCATGACCGTATCGATGAGTATAATCAACAAGAATAATTAAAGAACCACCTAATAAGCACAATTGTGTTTATTGTCCAATATTTTTCATCTAAGTTTCCTTATACAACTGATGATGACCACTAAGTGGTCGAAACATGTTCTGTGAGTGATAATGTTTATTTAATTTTTCCCAACGCAAAAAAATAAATAAATAAAGTATCGATTAGGTGGTTCTGTAATTATTCTTGCTGACTGTTCTTCATGTCGTTCATCAACTCGTCATCAGTGTTCAAAATAAGGTCGCGGTGAAAGATGACTCCGTGAACCAGATTCAAGGATTTGTGCTCCTCCACTTTGACGAGGATTTCACAAAAGTGGTCGCACTTAAGCAACTGATCAGCTTGCAGTGCTGTACGAGTCTTCAGTAGGAAACTACCGGTGCGCATTTTCTTGAGATCCTCAGCTTAAAATCATGCCCATTGGTTCTGGTAGCGACCAGAAACGTAGGGAAGCTGGATCCCATTCCTTCACGCTGCGCATGTTCCCAGGGAGTTGATTGTCTCAGGGAACCAAAAGTTAAAGACTTCGGTGGGGGACCACCTTGAAAGGGGCTACTTTGTTTCGAAGCCATGCCCGAAATCAACTTCCCCGAATGCCACCCACTCCGATCAGGGGTCTCTGTAGCCGAACCAAGCAGCTAAGGCAATACCCACCTCGTCATAGCCGAAACCGCCCAGGGTCTGATGTTGGACAATGCCTAATACGGGATGACTGAGGCAATGAGCACTAGGACTCCCTTCCTTCAGTCACCCGCAATAGCATGTACTACATAGCGTGTACAGAGCACTAAATATAGATAAGAAAAAAAAGAATTAATAATTAATAACAATATGTCCTTCTGGCACTGGGCTGTGCGGGGACCTGTGTTGTCAGGCGGATACTACTGCCAAGGTACATGGCTCTCCCACCCGCAAGATTCCTGGGTGGTCAAATGTGGGCTTTTGGGCGTAATAGCACACGTAAGAGGCCCATCTCCGAGCAGCACGCACATAAAAAATTTGGTCTACAACGACCCTCGGAAAAACAATAAAAAATAAAGAGGAGACCATGGCCACATGACCCTTTTAGTCGCCTTCTACGACAGGCAGGGAGTACCTGTGGATGTATTCAGCCTCTCCCATCCACAGGAGGTCCAACACATTACACCAAACCGCAAGCCATGTCCGCGCCTAGGTCACCCCTTTTAGTCGCCTCTTACGACAGGCAGGGGATACTGCGAGTGTATTCTACATGTGCGTCCCCCACCTGCAGGCGGTGGTGGATAATCTATCTGTACATAAAACAATGTATGTATGTTCCAAACATGCCATATTTACTTGTGTATTATCCCTTTATTCCCTACTTTTACAGCCAAAAGAGTAAAAGGAAGGGGGGTCTAATATGCAATATCCCCAAATTTCATTCAGTGAACACATGACTTCTAAGCTATAAAGAGCTAGAAATTGCACATATAAACATTCTACACTGTTCTTTAACAAACCTACAGTATGAATGTATTTAAGTTATACTGGTTATTTTCGTTGAAAGGCAGAATTTCGAAATGTAAAAAGTAAGTAAATGGTGAATACAACTTTTGGGCATACATATAAATTAAACATAATCCGTTTTGATGATGATGATGATGATGATTGTTATTTAGAGGGGCCTAACATCTAGGTCATCGGCCCCTATGGTACAAAATGAGACGAAATAGGATTACAATTTAAAAGTACAAAACCCATCCACTGACCCGAACTCAAAACGTGATGATGAGGAATGAATTGATGAATATGAATTTAAAACAATCAGTGGATAAGACGTGCAATGCCTCACATTTCCAGCAACAATATTACTGACCAAGGGACTGCATCCAAAGCCCAATCCTGAATCAATGGTGCTTTCCTGATTGGGTCAATATATATAGCAACGATCCCGCATAATGTCACTTGTCGCTAGCAAAGGAGAACCATGATATTTCTCAAGCTGTGGTACTAATCAAAGGTAGTGTAAACTCATGGTGTTCCAAACATTAAGGTACTACTCACAAGTATTGTACATCGTAAAGGTAACGCAGACGTATGGTGAAGTATTGTACGTTGTAAAGGTAACGCAGATGTATGGTGTTTCTCACACAATGGCGCCACTCATAGCCAAAGGAAACCGATGAGGTTCCTAACCTAGGTGGACTAATCACGGACGCCAGTATTCCCGTGGTGTTCCTCACATAGTGGGTACTAATCACTGGCAACGCAGACCCAAGGTGTCGCTCATATAGTGGTACAACTCACAAGCAACGCCCAGACCCGTGGTGTTGCTCACATGGGTACGACTCACGGGTACTGAAAACCCACACTGAACCCCGCTTGAGTGCTACGAATCACAAAACTATTGAGTACCTTACAGAGTGGTACTACTCGCAAGTAAAAGCGACCCATGGTGTTCCGCGCATGATGGTACTAATCAAAAGTAGTTTCATGGTTCAAATACAATCATCCCTTGGTCGCCCCTTTTTGTCGCCTCTCATGACAGGCAAGTAAAAATATATTGCCTGGATGATCCACAAGAAGAGTGCCAATTACAATATTCATAACATACTCCCACAAACATCCAAAGTCTCATCAACAGATACCTGCTATTGTTGCCTACACTAATTCTAATTTTCCAAAGTGGGTATTCATAACAGGAGGGCAAATAACTATTTTGTTATGTTGTTTCATCTGAGATCGAGTGTGCTGTGTTTACATAAAATCAGCTTCATGGTCCGTATCGCACTTCAATAGATTCACAATTAAGTATTTATTTATTTTCCACCTAGTCGATACAATAATTGCTTAAGGCAATTTTTAATGGTCAAAAGTGGTACATGTTTCGTATATTATCAACATCTTCAGCCACATAACACTGTTTAGATGAAAAATATATAAAATTGACAAAGTAATGCTTTAGAGGAAGTGTCCTTAAAATGACTAGGTGGAAAATAAATAAATACTTAATTGTGAATGTGCTGTGTTTGTCGTTAAGAATTTTCAGGAAGTATTCGTTGTTCATGCCTTTGTTGGCGGGATGTAGTATTTACAGTGCACTACATCTTCTGGTATGGGCTAGAATAAATTTGTTACTTTCATTGACCTGTCTCAGTCTCATCCTTGGCTTTGACAATATGAAAGTGACCGAGGTATGAGCGATTCTAGAAATACCGTTCCTTATGTAGCCAGTCCGTGTTATGAATGGTGTGAAAATATCGCTCATAGTGTCGGTTGGTGCGTGCATTTCAGTGGGCTTGGCAGACTGATATGTAATGGCAACTTCTGGCTCAGTGAGGAAAGAAACTGGAAACTACCTCACTCCTCATTTCCCTAGTATGCCTCTTCGGTGACACCTAGGCTATTTATGACAGCTGTTGGTGGAGCTGTAGAGGATCAAACCAGCCTTTGGGCTGAATATCCAACATACAACACATTTGTTGTTCACTTTATTATACAAAATATTGGCAGAGAACATTTTGCACAGAAATCAGAAACTTCAGTAGATAACGTTTTTGCTATATCGAACAAAATAGCCTGCCTACTGTGTAGAGAAAACTTTTGAATTATGCAGCTCAATGCTTAGCTATAGCTGTTGCATATTCAAGCACTTTATCACCACTGCCTTAACTTCACATGCTTTATAGAAAAAAGGGTGATCCTTCAGTTGACCCTTCAAGAGTAAAAAAAATATTAAAATGACCTGTATATCTGAAACAGTACGGGAAAGAGCCTTACTTCATGCTCACCAAGGATCCACCAACCTACCCCTACAAGGGTTCTTACCTATATAGAAGAAATAATAATAATAATAATAATAATAATAATAATAATAATAATAATAATAATAATAAGTTACTGTTTTTACATTCCATTAACTACTATTATTATGGTTTTTATTATGGTTTTTGTACGTGCCAAGGTGCCGAAATTTCATCCCGCAGGAGTTTTTAGTTGCCAGAAAATCTACCGACAAGGCTGACGTATCTGAGCACCTTCAAATACCACCGGACTGAGCCAGGATTGAACCTGCCAAGTTGTGGTCAGAAGGCCAGCGCCTCAACCATCTAAGCCACTCAGCCTGGATATAGAAGAATTAAAAACACTGTAAATCTGCGACTTGCGACCATGTTCCTACTGTTACAAGTAACTATTCTCATTTTAGTTCCGTATTGAAGTTGATGTATGTCTCAATATTATTACAATATTTATAAGTCCACCTGTTCAATACAATACAATATAATCCACTATTTCATATGGTTAAAATTTTATACATAATACATAAAAGTCAATGGTACATGTTTCACCCTCCTTTACGGGCATCATCAGCCTATATCAATCTTAAAAATAATACATATGGAGTCTTTCTAATCTTATAAATTATAGGGTAAAATGTTAAACAATGATTTCGTTAAATATTACACAATAACATCTAAAACAACAATATTGCACCAAAGTGTGAAAAAAAAAAACAGTAAATTAACAGTTTTTGAAGATTAAAACGTGGTTAAACTGTTCCTACTGGCCGGCCAAGTTTCATATTGTCTCCAATAGAGTTTACACAATGTCCAGGCACAGGACTGCTACATTTGGTAAAAATAAGGAAAACGCAAATTAGGAAATTATCATGGCATATGCAGAATGAAAGTACTCAAGCCACAATGTGGTCTCATTAAGTACTGATGAGCTGAAATTCACCAACTTTTTAATTAGTTACAATAAATGATTTGTGCCTTATAGAGTCTGTGAAAGAGTGTGGTTGTGATTTTTGTTTTAAGAGAAAGTACAACTGGGTATTCATCCTCTCTGAACAAATTAAGTGAAAAAGAAATTTTTAAAAACCTAATTATTCCACAGAGGAATTTGAAAATGATTTTTTTTTTTAATGAAACAAAATTACTGTATTAAGCCAAAAAGATCACAAACACATCAAAAGGGAACAAAATTTACATATCCTTGATTAATCCACTCGCACACATAAAGCGGATGATGAGATCAGCAGTATTCGTGGCATGAGCTAATATGGTTCGAGTGACTCCTGCAGGCCGAGGTTCCGCCTTAGGCCAGAGAGATCGGCGCACTCTGTGAGGAAGTGGGCCATGAAGTCAGCACCACAAGTTTGAACACACTGTGGGGGGGGAGGCCTTCCCCCTTTAGGAGGTAAGAGTGCGTAGATCTTCTATGACGTATCTTCAGCCTTCACAAAACTAGAGCCTCTCTCCGTGAAGGTCAGAAAGAGGACCGCCACACGGTAGTCGTCTTCTTAATTGCTCTCAGCTTGTTGGGAGTTGGGATAGCTAGCCACTCCGATGCCCAGAACGCCAAGATGGTTTGATGTAGCCGAGAACAAATATCCCTAGCAGGCACATTCACAGGTCTAGGAGGTAAAAGTACTGCTTCCTATGCAGCTGCATCCGCAAGTTCATTTCCTGTAATCATAACTTGGCTTGGAAGCCACATGAAAGTGATTCTTCTAATGCCAGCATCACACAACCTGGCTAAAAGGTCATGAATATGCTGTATCAATAGGTGTTAAAGGAAATAGGTATCAACAGATTGCAGAGAACTTAAAGAGTCCTTACACACGAGAAAGTGGTTTCTTTCTTCACCCAGTGCAAACTGCAGAGCTTCTATGAAGGCAAAAAGCTCCACAATATACGCGCTACAGACACTTGGAAGCAAAATCTTCATGCTATTACTGGAGACAAAAGAGCATCCCACATTTCCTTTGATCTTAGAACTAGTGATGCAAATTCCAGTGCCTCTGCTGGCACTGGTGTGTACTGTGCCAGTGCCAAACGTGTCACCATGCCAAAACACCAGTGCCACGGTACTATCAGTGCCAATATGACTACTTATTCATTGGACTCGTATAAAAACATTTATGCTTCATGTATTGACAAGAAAAGGAACTACACATAGATATACCGTAATTTATGTTAATATTTACATTCAAAATACTACAAATAGCCCTCAAATAAGTTTTCCATTCACATTCAAGGACAGTATTTCTTTCAGTTTAATCGCTGACAGGCTGTTTCGTCTGTTGGTCAAAATTTACATGCAAAATACTACAAAATGACCCTCAAATAAATCTTCCATTCACATTCACGAACAGCATTTTTTTTTTTTTTTTTTTTTTTTTTTTTTTTTTTTTTTTTTTTTTTTTTTTTTTTCCCACTTCATTCACTGGCAGTCTGTTAGTGAAAATTTCACCAGCTTTCTAAAACACACCTTCGGCGGGCGCAGATGTTGCTACAACACCCAACTTCCGAACAGCTAAATAGTAAAGGTTGGGATACTGAAGCTTTCTTCCAACCACCATTTTAACGTATCTGCCTGCCTAGCTATTAAGGGATCTTCCACGTACGACGAAGCATATGCTGTTTTAAACATGTTATCGTCGATTTGATCGATATACAAGATTTACAAATATCTCACACTGCTATGTACTGGTTTTTATCATCTGGAGTGAAACAGCTCCACAAAGGGCTAGATTTTCGTCTATCTGCCATTGACATGGAATTCAAGACAACCGATAATATAATGTAAGAGAATAAAGCATAGCGTGGCAACGCTCAGCCAGCACTTAGTACCACGGGGTGACCAGCAGGTACTGTAGAAGCGATCTGTCCTGGCGCACTGCCACGTATCTGAGAAGCACTGGCCTGTACGTGCTGTGCCGTTGGCACGAGGCAGTCATGTGGCCACATACAACAGTGCTTTGTTCAGCAACAGTGCCAGCCGCCAGTGCCCGCCATACTGTTTGATGTACTCATGTAAAAGCAGACTTGATTGATGTGTGCTCTTGTCCTTACTAACACTATAAATAAGGTCAATATTCACGTCACAAACCTTTTTATTCTTGTAAACGTTTCACAGATTTATTTTTATGGCAGTGCCACTGGCACTGGTTCATTTGAAATCATGGCAGTGTGCCGTCTCTGGCACCGGTGTCAAAGCACGGTGCCAGTGCCTTCCTTACATCACTACTTAGAACCATCTGTGAAGATGTGTTGTGCAACCGTATACTGGTGAACAAAGTCCTGGAAATACCTCTGATGAACAGAAGCATCCGTGTTCACCTGGGTCCACAGAGCAGATCTAGGTGTATATACATTCGTAGAACTAACCAGAAAGGTACCTCGCTAGTAGTCCGCTCAAGACAACCACTGATAGCCGCATCTAACTCACAATACAAATTATCAATTCGAATCCCAACCAGCCGTGTGGCCTTCGAGCAGATTTTGTATCTATGGTGGTATTGGGTACTGAAGACTCATTACGCATTGATATCTTGGATGGAGCGACATTTCACTAATTTTGGCAGTGTGTGTGAGGTGTAACTACTGCCTCCTTATTCGTAGACTGGGAATGGGATTCGTACGGAAAGTTCTCTTCAACCTAACTCCACTATGGTGAACGCTGTCTAAAATGTTCAGTATAGACCTTCTGAGAAATTTAAGCATGTTAAGTCTCTTCGAGCAGGCAACCTTCAACTAATGGATGTGGGGCTGCCATGTTAGTCTTGTCAAAATGAAGACCCAGGAACCTGCAGGTGTCTACCACTGATAAGACTGTTCTGCAAGTGGAGCTCTGGTTCAGGATGCACTACCCCAGAAGCCCAATGGTCTTGTCACTAACCAGACCTAACCAATCCAGACCAATGGTGGTCACAGGATACTAGAGGCCCCTGGGCTGCTTTGCGGCTCCAACCTGGGGGCTTTTACACTTCCAGACCCCCTTAGCTTGTTCCCCAGTCCAATGGTCTTGTGCAGGCCATTCCCCAACTCATCCAGAACAATGGTCTCCTCTCCATTCTCCAATGTTGGCAACCCTTGTTTATTACACATGAAGTCGTCCCAGTTGCACTATGGTGGACATCTAACTTATCGTCCACAAAAGGTCAACAGAAGCTTTACCCTAAAACAATGAATTGTTCCATCAGTACTGAAGATCTCTTTGCCAAAACTCTTTCACATAATTTCTTCACTTTACACCTCACTGTACTTCACTTTAGGCTTGACAGGGTTCACTACAGTACTACAAGTATGACCAATGTGTTGAAACTGATGGTGAAAAGGGAAGGAGGCTGTAACTGCACCCATCAAGGATAAACAGGGCAAGAGATAACATGGAATTTCCTTGTTTGCTAATTGCTTTTGAGCTAAATATATCGTCGCTATTGGGACAAAACCTCCTATGTGAAAATTTTAGCTCAGAACTTTGGCCGGTAAGGTTCTGTCATCTAAGGTGTAATATTGTGTGAATACTGCCAAGGCATTCTCGCTCTTCATAATGTAAGTGCTGCGGGTCAGTATATCTCCAAGAATATTATCACATAGGAGGTTTTGTCCCGGCAATGACGATATCTACTGGAGTGACATCCTACTCAATGAAACGTCCGTACAGTAGCTCTTTTTCACAATCAGGTCTTCTACACCTGCTACCTGTGTTCCAGGAAATGAGAGAAAAATATATCCACTACAGTATTTAGAAATCCTGTGTTTGAAATTAGACACATAACATGTACCTTGTTAGAAACGATGCCTCAATTTTAACATTTCTGATCAAAATATAACCAAAATGAGCAAAATATGACCAAAAATAAAGATAGCCAAAAGAAGCATGCAACATAAAATTGCATTACACACTGATTTTTCAGATTCTGGGTGAAATGAGCTCAGGAAAGAACCCTTAACATCCAAACCTTACTCCATCTTTGGAGGTGGAACTAGAGCAACATCCTGACAGTTTTTTTTGAGACTTAGGGTGAGGAATGGTATAAATCTGACCTCGTACGATATGGAGAGGAGGGTGGGGTTCATTGCAACTGCAGGAGACCAACCTCCCAGCCCCAAATACTCAGCTTACTTTTATAGCCAAATATAATACAACCATGACATTTTGTAAACTGGGCAAATGAAGAAACGCTGCTATTGGCTGAATTTTTCAATACTGATACTTATATAGATGCATGTCACTGCCAACTAGTAACAGGGGTTGTGCTCCTAGGGGATACTATAGACCTGTACACAGCTTTTCAGCCAAACCTTTACGTCCCCAGACCCCCTTTGCTCGCTGTGCAAATGTAGTCTGTCCAGACCAATGATCTAACCAATCTACACCTATAATTTGAAATGCCCAGTCCTGAAGAACTAAATTTGAAAGACTATAAAACAATGTTCTCAAGCTTGAATGAGGAGTCTAGAAAAAAAGGGAACGAATATATTTGAACAAAAACTGCAAAGAATTGTAGAATAAATTAAAACACATGTGCTATTCGAGAATCTTTAAGAATTATTACAAGTGATGAAATTCATTTTTTGTCCGTATTAAAAGTGTCATAAGATGTATATAGGAAAATATTTAATATTTATTTCCACCTATTCAATACAATACAAGATGTTGGCATTTAAGTTAACACATTTTTTTAAATGTGAGACATGTTTCGCCTCTTACTGTGAGGCATCTTCATTCACTATCAAAACCTCATTATTTTTGTCAGGCATCAGGTTAAAATTATTCTAAAATGTGTTTGATGTTTTTTCTTTACATTTTATATTCAACAATGTACTTTATTTCATATTTATTCACTATATATTAGCATGTTACTTACACTTCAAACATTGACTACGGCTTTAAGCCATCAACTGTCACTTATAATTATACAACACCTCCATCTTTAAGTGTACTACCTAAGAATCTACTAGTTTTTAAATATCATTTGAATGTATTGTATATCCTCACTGAAATGTTTTTTTTATATGCCTTCCACTATGTGTTTGGTATCTAGTATTGACTAAGGCTTCAAGCCATCATCTATGCTACTGTACCATCAAATGACGTCCTATTCATCAAGTGTACTACTATCTGCGCACTTTTTAGTGATAGATTTACACCCTAGTGCTGAAGTGGTCGACTTCAGTTATCTTCGAAATTCGTATTGGCAACCTTTGAAACACAAACTAAGAATCGCTTATCATCGCTGTGCGACATCTGGCGTACACTTTAAGTACTCGTACTGTTGTTGTTTATACAGCAAAGCCAAACTATAGAATTCATGCTAGGAACACGTTTCGCAACGGGAAATGTTATATAGCATTAAATATTGTGTGTGTGACACAGTTGTTTGCTTAAAATAATAAAGGTTTATAAAATTCATATCGATCGATCATATTATCGATTCAATTCAGATTTCATTTCCATTCAGTTGGCAGTATTAACGGAACCCTTCTTACTTCTCCAACGAGTACAAAAATCTATCACTAAAAAGTGCGCAGATAGTACACATGAGTTTATCATTATATTAGTAGTCATTTTCATGAACATTTTTACAATAACTGTAAAATTTTTATCTCACCTATAATCATCATCAAACACATTTTAGAATAATTTTAACTTGATGCCTGACAAAAATAATAAGGTTTTGATAGTGAATGAAGATGCCTCACAGTAAGAGGCGAAACATGTCTCACATTTAAAAAATGTTTTAACTTAAATGCCAACATCTTGTATTGTATTGAATAGGTGGAAATAAATATTAAATATTTTCCTATATACATCTTAATCTTTAAGAAGCCGCTCACTATCATTTAATGAGAGTTGTTCCCCGCTATCAGAAACAACTAGTCTTTCACCTGCACAGTAGAAGTCCATTCAACAATAGACTACTTTAACGTGATTTTAATACAAATCCTGTATTATCAATATCAATGATATTTCAAAGAAGATTTTTAGTCTGTCACAGCATATAACAGTGCATTGTACAATATTGCATTTCACCATAGTAGTATCAAATAAACAGTCGCTCAATGTTTTTAATGTGACTTGAACACAATTCTCGTATTATTATTAAGTTGAATATAAATTTATTTTTTTTTTGGTATGTTTAAATTAAAAACAGTATAATGTACAGTTCTGCATTTTACTAAGGCATTGTTTTTAAGACCATAGAGGAGTTATAATCCCCACTTCAATATCTAAACAGTGTCATCTTAATTATAATTTATGTAGCTTAAGATCTTCCACAGAGAGATGAAACATTTGCTACAATTTAAAATATGTTTTGTTAACTTAGTGGTCTAAGACAGACGTCATCACGTAGTTGCTCTAGGGAGCCGGTGTTATTTGCTCCGCTCGTGACGGCTGTCAGACACGTGACAAGAGAGTAGCGGACAGGCGGGTTGCATACCATGGTTGTACTGTACTTGCCGCTTGGAAATGCTATCATCTGAACAACAACAATGAAATACATACCAGAACATAAATAAATCATCTCTGAAGAATTAAGAAACATTATAATATTGAGTTGAGTAGGGTAATATGAAATGTATGTATATCCTCAAATGTGGTATTTTTAAGTCTTTCTAGTAATGCTATCCTTTCTCGGCCTTCATATTTATTACACTTGTTGACATGGCATAAGGAACAACGGCACTGCAGATTAAAATTTTTAATGTGATTCAATATTTTATTACATATTAAACATTTTGTGTGTTATTTTCTTGAAGTATCAAATACTCTTCTTCCCAAGAAGGTTTGAAACTTGTTGGCATCAATGGCCTACGCTGTGCTGAACCCTCTTCCATAGTAAATGCAACATTTACCAACGAGGCTTGAACGTCGTGTGGTGTGAGGATAAAGGCAGGAACACACTACTGCCACCTCACGCGAGTTCACGTGTATCGTGTTGCAATTTAACCTGTCCAGAAAGATGTGCTATACCTTTGCGCCACTGACCTTCAGTGCGTACTACGTCATGCACTTCCCCTACTTGCTCATTAAGCTGCTCTCGTTCCTCAAGAGCGGGGAGCAAACTGACTCCGAAGGCATTTCGCTCTCGACTGACGATGCTTGATATAAGGCAACATAAATTGTTTTGAAAATATGATTCTAATACATTTCTCAATAAGTGAATAGTTAATGTCAATAAGGATTATTTATTATTTTTGTAATTTTTTTTGCAAGTTGCTTTATGTCGCACCGACACAGATAGGTCTTATGGCGACGACGGGACAGGAAAGGGCTGCCGATAGTGGGGTTCGAACCCACAATCTCCCGAATAGGCCTACTGGATACTGGCCGCAATTAAGCGACTACAGCTATCAAGCTCTGTGTATAAGGAACTTAACATGACATCTAATCTATCATATGTAAGAGCCCTCAGTATGTGTGGGAACTTCAGAGACTCTCTGCCAAACACCCCAGGCGTGTTAGACCAATGGCTTTTGGTCACTAGCCAGGATGTGCGCAAACCAGTAAAGAAGAGCTGGAAAAAAAAAACCTGTGATGTTGACATATATGCTTAGCACCAAAACCAGGTTTCCAGGGTTGTGCAGTTGGCAACAATTTGTTGGCAGCACTGATGTAAGTGCTGCAGGTGGAACAGCTAAGAAATAAACAAAACTGCAAAATTTGAAAGTAACACGGATGTATCTGCGACGTGAATATATTAAGTAGGTACAGGAGTGAAATTAACCACAGATGTTGACCACAACAAAAAATGATCACAAACCATCACAGCCACACGCAGTTCGAGTCCATGCCGAGATTGAGGAAAATATACTCATGTTTTGTCAGAATAGCCCACTGATCTCATTTTAAGTCCTATAATATACTGGAAACAAGGACCAACTACCCCAGTACAACATCCAGGTTCAACTGCGATATCACCTGCAGAAAGCAAGCCTTACACTATTGACTTCTTGAAAAATGGTGAATTGTGCACAAACTGATATGAATAATCATTAAGAGGCACATTAGGAAGAAACTGTCTTGGTAGTTTGCTCCATTCCATTATAAAAACTGAAATGCATGCTTTGGAACCTAGGTTTGAACATAATCATAATTCATGTTCAGTACTATACATATCACCATAATCTACTCTTAACACAGTCCTAAACTAAGAGAAGACTTATAACCTATCCTTTCAGCACATCAAAACTATCATCAGAATATGAGAACATGTATTTTTGTTTCAATTAACCCAGGGGTCATTTAATAATGTTCAAATAAGGAACTGCAGTCTAGAAATAGTGCCTCTAAATTAAGAGATATAACATTTGTTATACCAAGGATGCAATGCCGGTTCATGCCTTAAAATGAAAGACTAGCATAATCAATTCGCGTAAGAACACAATCCAATAAAATATTTACGAATAAACACCTTACTCAGTAAAAAATACTATGGCATTCCAGTCACATGAGTTAGTAAAAACAGGACCACCAGAATTCCTTTTCGAAATGCTTGTCGATTACAAATACAGGTTAAGAACAAAAGTTACGACTTATTTCAGTCATGAATAAAGTACAAAAGATTTACGCCACTCAAAAAGTATTGACAATCGCTAACAAATAAAAAATTACCATTGCTATCCACTCCTTGTCTTCCGCCGGACAAAGAAAAACATCAATTGTATCAAATTGATGACCACCATCGGCAATTCAAGTACAGCAACGATATAGAAACACTACCGCGTGCTCAAAATCAGAACCGAGCGACTTGCCAAACACAATACAAACGTTAAGAAAGCACGCAATAAGGACAACGTGCATGGCACTGAAGTACCTTATCTTAAAGAAAACTTATGTCAATATCTTCATTTTGTAGAAAATGGATGACAAGACGCAGTTCAAAATACATCACAAGGAAGATGTAAACAAAATCTTACAAGATGATTAAAACGCCAAGATTCGACGAAGTGCCTAGCACAGTAATTATTAAGAATGAATAAGACAATGAAATATATTTTTGAAGTTAACATTTTTTGTGACACGGGTAATTAATTAACAAAGTTTTGAAGTGTCACTATTGGTTAAACTTAAAATTAACAGGTAAGTTACACTACGCTACAAGTCTCTTTAAGTAATATTCTTTGATATCATGTTAACCAATACTTAAAATGGAAATCCCCAAATCCCTAAAGATTAAGAAATATACATATCTCAAATGAATGTAATTCATATTGACATACCAACACATTAACTGGATAGGGAATAGAAAACATGTATTTCCCAAACTTAACAGAGCACTATCAGATACCTGTCAAGAAACAAATAACTAGCATTTTTCACATCTTCTTGTTGGTTAACCTGTAAAAAATCAATCAAGGATATCGAATCTCGAAAATATAATTATAAAAAGAAACTAATCAGATTGCAAGTAACAGAGATGCTACTGTTACGCCGGTCTTTCCCATACACCAGTGGCGGTCGGTGACATTTTAAGCTAAAGGGGAGCAATACCGGTAGGCATAATAATTACTCACAAAACGACATGGCGTGCTTTCTCGATTAAGAATGTGGATCACTGTCTGGTGTCACTTGAAATGTAGATCTATTCTTCCCCCCTTTCTTCTAAATTGATCGATTATTAGATTATAGAACCCCTCCTCGTTTTCGGTCAAGTTCAGTTTGACCGAAGTCTTTTCCAATTGAGATAAAGGGCAGATGTGAACGCCCCTCTTGTCACTGAGCATTCAGTTGTTACTAGTACCGGAGGCAGATCCAGGATTCCCCAAGGGAGGGGGAGGGGGGGAAGCGGCTAAACATTTTTCAAAACATACCACAAAGCAAAAACGAGTTTACATTTTGTAGTAAAGCGAGAAGAGAGACCCATACTAGGAGGCTACTATCCCCTTCAACAAATCAAACTTTTATAGTTCCAAAACATTTTTCAAAACATACCACAAAGCAAAAACAACGAGTTTACATTTTGTAGTAAAGAGAGACCCATACTAGGAGGGTACTAACCCCTTCAACAAATCAAACTTTTATAGTTCCATACGTTTTTATGAATATTTGAAGCATTTACAATTCTCATTGTCATATGACTATCAAAATAGCACTAATTATTCAATATTAAACATGTTCATACATAAATAATACGAAGGAAAATTCTTCAAAGAATTTAACGAGTTCCTGTCACATACCGGTATTTTACCGGTACTGTAAATATGGAAGGTGTACTAAATACACAAACTCATGCAAGCTACCATTAGTAACTAAATTATTCCCCTGTTTTGGTAATGTGTTTGGTTTTGAATGAATAATTAATTTAATACATGAGTCTTTCAAAAACTACACTTCAGTAACTTTATTTATTTTATAGCACGATTTTGCTCAGCACTGACTAACCGCTTAGCGCTAATTGAAAAGTTATTTACTAGAAAATATAGTCCCTATTTAATTTCACCTACCTATTTTCATGCGACAATTTCAACATCATTTGAGATGGTGGAAATATTATCTATTTTCACCGAAGTAGGCTACTAGGAGGACTTATCCTTATGTCATCATCCGCAGATCCTTTCTCTTTTTAGTAGTAATCATGTCAGCACCACTAGAAGAAACCGTAACTGCACAATTTTGACATATTTTATCTCCTGCTTAATTTTTTAGCTCTTTAAAAATGATAAAATTGAAACACTAGGAAATGTACGTTTGTTACTCATTGCATAGAAAGTTTCAGCTCATATTACAAATAGTACTTGTGAAGTAAAACTGCTTTTGAAACACATTCACTGTGGGTGTTAATGCACCGCAATCCGCAAGCGGGCCGATGACCTAGATGTTAGGCCCCTTAACAACAAGTAAGCGAAGCACTTTACTCGTACGGTCGGTACATGCCGACATGCAGCCTGCTGTTGCCTATTGTCAGTCCGCCGGCCACTGCAGTACGAGACCAACAGTGTACTAATTGGACTATAATATGGACACGAATTATTTGTTGGAATAAACTGGACGTAAAACCTTGATTCTACTGTAATATGCGTTGTAAAGTTTTCTGTACTGCTCTGTGTATATTTTCTTTTATATTGATGTCTGTGAAGACCAAATGGTAATGTAGCCAAAGGCCAATCTTATATAAAAACTAGCAAGATACCCGTGCTTCGCTACGGTATTATACTGAAATTTATAATTGAATGCTTATTGTTTTAGATATATAATCCGCCGAAATTCCCGATCTGACTCGTTTTCTATTAGATTACGGCACGTTTCCTCCCATTTTTCAATCTTCCTTTCCAGCAATCGATTTCGTACTTCCCGGTCTAGGCTCAGGTATTCCTCCCGGTCAGTTGGGTCCGTAAATCTTTGCCATCTTTTCCTATAATCATTTTAATATGTATAAAATCCTTCAGGAGATCCGGCGTGGTGTCATATTGGGTGCTTTGGTGGCACTGAACCCGCGGCCGGACTGCATTCTTAGTCATTACCCGTCCAGGAGCCGTTTCCAGCGCGGTCCGCACATTTGACGACGGTCCGGAACATTATTATTATTATTATTATTATTATTACTATTATGTGTTGCTGGAAGGGCTGATGACAGGGAAAACCGGAGTATCCGGAGAAAAACCTGTCCCGCCTCCGTTTTGTCCAGCACGACTGTCACATGGAGTGACCGGGATTTGAACCACGGAACCCAACTGTGATAGGCCGGCGCGCTGCCGCCTGAGCAACGGAGGATACTTATAAGTACATTAATAACAGTAAAATCAATTGGTCTCACCTCCTTCTACACCCCACCGCCGTTAAGTTTATTTACCGCCTCCCCCGCCCCCCCAAAAAAAAATTAAAAGAAGGCTTGTTTCTTTATGTTTAAAGGAGATTCCAAACACCAATGTTCACATCTATTGCCTTCAGTTTCGAGATATAAGTATCCCCTTAAAAATAATTTACTTTTTTCACTTCATTTCACACTACTCTCCCCCCCCCCCCCCAAGTGAATTTTCCCGCAAAAAATACTTGTTTCTTTAATAGTAAAAGATCTTCTAAATACCAATTATCACGACTCTGACTTCTTCAGTTTTTGATTTATGTGTCCCCATGAAAGGAATTCAACTCCTTTACACTCCCACCCTCCAAGATGGTTTCCCCACCAAAACGCGTTTTTCTTTGTTTTTAAAGGAGATCTAAATACGAATTTTCACGTCTGTAAGAACTTTAGTTTTTATTAGATGTATGCATTCTCATACAATTAAGTCAATTAAATTTTCAATTCTTTCATCCCCCCCCCCCCCCCACTTCATTGGATTTTCCGAGAATACGTGTTTCTTTACTTTTAAAGCAGATTGCAAATATCAAATTTCACGTCTGTAACATCTTCATTTTTGAGATATCAGTAGCCTAATTAAAAGAATTCAACACCATTGTCAGTCACTTTTACCCACCCCCCACCTCCCAAGTGGTATTTCCGAAAACTAAAAATACACGATTCGTTATGTTTAATAGAGATAAAAAATACCATTTTTCACTTCTGTAACATGTTAAGTTTTTTTTACATATACTGTAAAAATTCTCATTTTAAAATTTCACCCCTTCTGAGTTCCCCTTACGTGGAGTTTCCAAAAACAAATCACCTATGTTTCTTTACATTTACAGGAGATTCCAAACAACCACTTTTTACGTCTGCAACATTTTACGTTTCCAAGATATTCTGTAGATATAGCCTTTCAAAAAATTCAACCCAATTTGTCACTCCTGTTTAACCGCCATTAATTGGATTTTCCAAAAACTAAAAAATACGTGTTTCTTTGTTTTTAAAGGAGGTCCCATATACAAATTTTCAGTTCTGTAATATCTTCAAGTTCTGAAATATAAGTATCCTCATTAAAGGCATTCAACCCATTTTTCACCCTTTTACACCCCTCCTATTGGGATTTACAGGAAACAAAAAAATACGTGTTCCTTTATTTTTAGAGGAGATTCTAACTACCAATTTTTACATCTGTAAATTTTAAAGTTTTAAGATGCAGACACACTCATTTTAAAAAATTCACCCCCCTTTTCACCCCCCAATATTTGAATTTTCCAAAAACGAAAAAATACGTGTTTCTTTACTTTTAAAGTAGATCCCAAATACCAATTTTCAGGTCTGTAATATCTTCAGGTTCTGAAATATAAGTAGCCTCATTAAAGGCATTCAACCCATTATTCATCCTTTTACACCCTTCCTATTGGGATTTTCCGAAAACAAAAGAATACGTGTTTCTTTATTTTTAAAGGAGATTCTAAATACCAATTTTTATATCCATACACTAAAAGTTTTGAAATATAGATACACTCATTTTAAAAAATCACCCCCTTTTCACCTCCATTAATTGGATTTTCCCAAAACAAAAAAATACGTGTTTCTTTATTTTTAAAAGAGATCCCAAACACCAACTTTCAGGTCTGTAATATCTTCAGGTTCTGAGATATAAGTAGCCTCATTAAAGGCATTCAACCCCTTTTTCACCCCTTTCCACGATTCCTATTGCGATCTTCCAAAAACAAAAAAATTCGTGTTTCTTTATTTTTAATGAAGATTCTAAATACCAATTTTTACATCTGCAAACTTCAAAAGATTGGAGATATAGATTCACTCATTTTTAAAATTCAGCCCCTTTTCACCCTCCCATTAATTGGATTTTCCAAAAACAAAAAAATACGTGTTTCTTTATTTTTAAAAGAGATCAAAGGTACCAATTTTCAGGTCTGTAATATCTTCAGTTTCTGAGATATAAGCACCGGTATCCTGATTAGGCATTCAACCCCTTTTTCACCCTTTTTCACCCCTCCTATTGGGATTGTCTGAAAACAAAAAAATACGTGTTTCCTTATTTTTAAAGAAGATTCTAATTACCAATTTTCACATCTCTAAACTTTTAAAATTTTGAGATATAAACACACTCATTTTAAAATTTCACCCCCATTTTCACCCCCTTAGCGACGGAATATCCAAAAATCCTCACTTAGCGAGCACCTGCATCTTAATATGAATATATCCCCAAAATTTCATTTCTTTATGTCCAGTAGTTTTGGCTCGGCGATGATGAATCAGTCAGTCAGTCAGTCAGTCAATCAGTCAGTCAGTCAGGACAAGCTACTTTATATATATAGATGTTAGTATTCAGGGGACATATGCTCATCAATAGCGAACTTTGGTGACATACGTATTTAAGGCAGAAATAAAACTGTTGGCAGAGCTTATAGAAGCCTCACTTCACCTGTTTCAGCCGCTCATAGTATTGTGCTCTGCAATGTAAGATGCCACGAAAAAGAAGTTACATTTGCGAGCAACTTTATTTCAACACGCGGCCTTCCTTATGCAGCACTCAAGGTAATTTCCTTACCAATGCAATATGTACAGTACAGTACACATAAACACATTGCAGGATGTAAAATTCAGCTCTGGACACAGAGAAAATACAGCGTACCGAGTGAGTGGCTGCGTGGTTTGAGTCACGTAGCCGTCAACTTGCAATTGGGAAATAGTGGGTTCGAACCCCACGGTCGGCAGCTCAGTTTTCCATGGTTTCCCATTTTCACACCAGGCGCCTTATAAGGTGACGGTCGGCTTCCATGCCGCTCCTAGACCTTTCCTATCCCATCGTCGCCATAAAGCTTATCTGTCGGTGTGATGTAAAGCAAAGTGTAAAAAAAAGTAAAATAATAATAATACTGCGTTCATGCTATTATCTCCGCAACCAGCAGGGACGGACCAACAAATGCAAGCAGTTCTTACACAATGGGAAACTTTTTTTTTTTTTTTTGTACCATAATGATTACCTATAATTTTACTGGGTTTAACAGGTTGCTTTTAAGTTACCTTTTAAGATCAAATCCAGCGAAAGTGTTGACGAAACTTTCCGAGATATTAATACACCGCACGAACTTCTGCTCCAGTACTATTATTATACTACTCCCACTGCGTAGATAAGATTATTTTCTATACATACTATTATTGTGGGTTCACCCTCAGTACTCATCCTCACCAGAAGCTATTCGTTACATTTTATCCTGTTCCTCATCCTTATGATCCATGACAGCCATCTCGGCCGCGGAAGTTCCGTCTCTGTGGCGTTAATCACATATTTATCAGCCTTAATGTACGATACCTGTCATGAAAATAAACATCACACAAAAACTTTGCAGTGAGATTTTTGTCCTTCCGGGGAATAGCATTTTTAAACCTAAAACACGTCTCTGTTTTGTTTTCTTGTTTTTGGTATAAAGAATTGCCTTGCCTCATTATTGCTCCTTGTAACCCGAGATACAACCCGTTACAATACAACAAAGCATATTTCCTTCACAGCAATAGGAATATACTCTCAGAATATAGAAACTCATTAAAATGCCGTGCTAACAACGAAAGAGCAAACTATACGAACAACAAAATCATTATGTTGCCAAAGTGCCCTGTCTAGTATTGTCAACATGAGCGGCTTTTTTGCCAAATACAGTCATATCTAATGATACCATTATTACCTACTGAACAAACTGGACGTTTTTCAGTGGTGAGCTGGCGTTTGTAAACGATGAAGTCGTTCAAAATGCATAAACAATACGCAATGATCTTCGGATCGCCTTCGTTTTATTCTGTACGGAGGTCTGAAGCATTATTTTTAATCAAGGTAATGTCACATGGACATTCACAGATTCACAAAAGTTAAAAATAAAGAACTTCCGTGCGCAATACGTGGTACATTCATTAGCAACTAAATCCGCTAGCGACCGCCATGCCACAGTTTCGGCCAGACGCCGTGGGTGTCTGCCGCACACAATGGTAAGTGTACGGGCGCAGAGAATTGATCGCACTTTCTCTGATTTATTTATTTATTTATTTATTTATTTATTTATTTATTTATTTATTTATTTACACTGACTGACAGAGCAAATGCAACACCAAGAAGGAGTGGTCAGAACTTTATGCCAATTGCAGGGTAGACTGACGTCACTGAGGTATGCTCATGATGTGAAATGCGCCGCTGTGCTGCGCACGTAGCGAACGATAAATGGGACACGGCGTTGGCGAATGGCCCACTTCGTACCGTGATTTCTCAGCCGACAGTCATTGTAGAACGTGTTGTCGTGTGCCACAGGACACGTGTATAGCTAAGAATGCCAGGCCGCCGTCAACGGAGGCATTTCCAGCAGACAGACGACTTTACGAGGGGTATGGTGATCGGGCTGAGAAGGGCAGGTTGGTCGCTTCGTCAAATCGCAGCCGATACCCATAGGGATGTGTCCACGGTGCAGCGCCTGTGGCGAAGATGGTTGGCGCAGGGACATGTGGCACGTGCGAGGGGTCCAGGCGCAGCCCGAGTGACGTCAGCACGCGAGGATCGGCGCATCCGCCGCCAAGCGGTGGCAGTCCCGCACGCCACGTCAACCGCCATTCTTCAGCATGTGCAAGACACCCTGGCTGTTCCAATATCGACCAGAACAATT
The DNA here is from genome assembly GCF_040414725.1 of Anabrus simplex. Taxonomy (NCBI): domain Eukaryota; kingdom Metazoa; phylum Arthropoda; class Insecta; order Orthoptera; family Tettigoniidae; genus Anabrus; species Anabrus simplex. The sequence goes on along the minus strand of NC_090265.1, from coordinate 26,068,863 downwards.
TCCCGTCGATTGGTTGAAGGAGGCCTGCACTCCCGGCGTCCGCTCAGAAGACTACCATTGACTCCACAGCATAGACGTGCACGCCTGGCATGGTGCCGGGCTAGAGCGACTTGGATGAGGGAATGGCGGAACGTCGTGTTCTCCGATGAGTCACGCTTCTGTTCTGTCAGTGATAGTCACCGCAGACGAGTGTGGCGTCGGCGTGGAGAAAGGTCAAATCCGGCAGTAACTGTGGAGCGCCCTACCGCTAGACAACGCGGCATCATGGTTTGGGGCGCTATTGCGTATGATTCCACGTCACCTCTAGTGCGTATTCAAGGCACGTTAAATGCCCACCGCTACGTGCAGCATGTGCTGCGGCCGGTGGCACTCCCGTACCTTCATGGGCTGCCCAATGCTCTGTTTCAGCAGGATAATGCCCACCCACACACTGCTCGCATCTCCCAACAGGCTCTACGAGGTGTACAGATGCTTCCGTGGCCAGCGTACTCTCCGGATCTCTCACCAATCGAACACGTGTGGGATCTCATTGGACGCCGTTTGCAAACTCTGCCCCAGCCTCGTACGGACGACCAACTGTGGCAAATGGTTGACAGAGAATGGAGAATCATCCCTCAGGACACCATCCGCACTCTTATTGACTCTGTACCTCGACGTGTTTCTGCGTGCATCGCCGCTCGCGGTGGTCCTACGTCCTACTGAGTCGATGCCGTGCGCATTGTGTAACCTGCATATCGGTTTGAAATAAACATCAATTATTCTTCCGTGCCGACTCTGTTTTTTCCCCAACTTTCATCCCTTTCGAACCACTCCTCCTTGGTGTTGCATTTGCTCTGTCAGTCAGTGTATTTATTAGCTGATGTACCCGAGCTTCGCTGCGGAATTCTACATTGTATACAGAATTATAGGTTAGGTAGTGTACACGTTGTGAGCAAGTTTTTTTGAAATTGCATAGCTCTTAACGTTACACTAGAAACGCAACGGGAAAATCAGCAAACGTCTTTTCTCATATGAAGACAGGGTTAGGGAATCTTCATTGTAATGGTAGGCCCGCTTGCCTACCATCAGTCACAATCAGGTTGGGGAGTTTTCATTATAATGGCAGACACACACTCTCCACCTGCCTTTTTACATCTTAGTGGTTTTCACAACTGAAATGAACATAGGTCATTACAATGACGTCAGTGGGAATGGCGCGATTAAAAACAATGCTGTCATATAAAATACTCGATCAAATGAAAATCCACACATTTTCTCACTTTTAACGAACAGTACTACGCTGCCGATCTAACAGTCCAAATTTCCAGAGCTGGAATGACCAAGCCGCAGGCAGACATGATCCGTGAACACTCTTCGTCTTTTTCGGCGGGGGGGGGGGGTCGAACAGTGAAGAGTCCCAGGGAAAAAACTATTCCCTTTTACTAATCTGTTTCCTAGGAGTACCCGATGAGTCGGAAAATCTCTATTCACTACACTGGCGGCGGAAAAATCTGACTAGGAGGCAAATTTTTCCTCCAAGCCAGAGAAGAAAGCCCCTCTTCACTGTTAATTTGACTACTACTAAGTGAGCCTCTGTCTTAAGTGTGCACACTGCTCATTTAAAACAGCGTGTCAGAGTAGGGATCGAATAAGTTAGCTGGAATACCGGTACTATGATGAACCGGTGTGTTACGTACCAGCAGTATCAGAAAATGGCACTCTACAGAAGAAAGTTTTCTAACTCCCCAGCCAATATTTCAGTCAAGCTGTTATACTCGGTACGCAGCAGTAATGCCATCTATTGGAGTTGAATGGCAGCATAAGAGACAAAGAACATCACGACAAACAATGGTCCATGTAACGTTATTGTTGATCAATGTTATGCCGTTTCGATATTGTAGGCCTTCACGTTTAGTTTTCCTCCAGCTCTGAAATACCACTCTTATCATAGTTGGTCCGGTAAAACTGAATAAAATATAAATGATCGGATATTGTATTCTCTATAACTTCTGCTATGTAGTACTTTTCGATAGGACCCTAAACTACAATTTCATCCAGGGTGAATAAAATTGTTTATAGCTTAGAATGTAGGTTCTTATTCCCCGACTCTATATACCGATTTTCATTAAATTCTGTTAACTCATTTTCTCGTGGGTCGGCGTTGATATGGACTTAGCAGTCATGAATATCTCTGTTATCATAGCCGGTAAGGTAAAAGTGTATAAGATTAAATGATCAGAAATGTAATTATATAGAACTTAGTTATGTAGTATTTATCGATAGAACCACTAACAATTTAAATATTTGATAATTAAATTTTAGGTCTTCCCCTAAACTACCATTTCACTCAGCTTGAATAAAACGATTTATAGCCTAGATTGTAGTGGCCCATCCTCTGACTTTACATACCGATTTTCATTAAATTCTCTTCAGCCGTTTTCTCCTTGTGTCTGTACGTACAGACAGACAGACAGACAGACAGACAGACAGACAGACAGACAGACAGACAGACAGACATTACGGAAAAGTAAAAAGTACATTTCCTTGTTATTGTGGGCATGACCGATACAGAAATACCATTATTATCAAATTCTGAGCAATGTGCAGGCACAACACTTATTTTATTTATTTATTTATTTATTTATTTATTTATTTATTTATTTATTTATTTATTTATTTATTTATTTATTTATTTATTTATTTATTTATTTATTTACTTTTAACTTTAGCAGTGGCGAAGTTAGGGCTCGTGACCCTCTCTTACACTTAACTAAGTAAGTTACAAGATAATACATATACAAATGAAATACACTATTCTATTATAAAATCGAAGATAACTAAGATAAATATCAGATTTGGAGAACATTTAACGAAGAAAGAAATCAAAGCTCATAAAATAAAATAAAAGAAATCCGGATCTATGCTGTTAGGTTTAATTTCATTACACAATGTAACTAGCGAGGGAGGAGGTGGAGAGCTAAAACCACCCTTAGCCCCTCCCTGGATCCACCGCTGACCAGTATAGTGGCAATCAAACCACAAAGCCTGGGAAAATCCTTAAAAGCAGATGGTGATGAGCCTGACTGTACAAAATACACGAATAACTTAAGAGATACCCGTTGTCAAATATTAATTTGTTGAGTTCACTTTTAGGACGAGCAAAACCAAAGTGTTGGCCATAACTCTATCTTAGTGAAGAAAATGCTTCATATAAGAATGAAATACAAGCATGTGAAACAAAGTTTCTCCATTATGAAATGCCAGGCGGTTGAGGCGCTGGCCTACTGACTCCAACTTGGCAGGTTCGATCCTGGCTCAGTCTGGTGGTATTTGAATATGTTCGTATCCGAAAACCGTAAAGTAGTTAGTGGGACGTAAAACAATATTATTATTATTATTATTATTATTACTATTAGGCAGTACGTATCTGATAACTGTACACAGTTAAGAATGAGTAGATATACAGTATTGCCTGCTGGTCTCACCTAATATCGCTGCAATGAATGGGGATTTTTTCTGTTTCCTTCTTCATTTCAATGTTTATGACAATGGCAATACTATCAATAAAATCATTTTGACAATCCTTAGGAAACAGTGGCTTTTTCAAAATGGTTTTCTAAAATGTTCTCAAAAGTGGCAGGAGCTCAAAATAATTCTTCTGTTAGTGGATCTTCATCTTCGGCATGTGCTCTGAAAGAATGCTTCTGGCAGGCCAAGTATTTTTATTTTATTTTATTTTATTTATTTCAAAAGAGGCACCAGAGCCAAGGCTCATAATGGTGCAGTACAAATAATTACATTTGGCAACAAAGATGAGATTTGAGAACATCAGCTTCTAGGATAAAAATATAATGTACTGTACAATTAATAATTATAATATTAATTACATTTGGCAACAAAGATGAGATTTTAGAACATCAGCTTCTAGGACAAAAGTATAATATACTGTACAATGAAGAATAATAAAAATAATATTAAGGTATCCTAGTGATAGAAACCAAATATGAACAGCAGTGATATAGTATACTAAATCAGTACTCTATAGGCTTGGCATTTTTACTTTTAGAAAATTAACAAGCTTGGTTTTAAAGATGGGTAAGTTAGCGGCTTCTCGAATATGCTCAGGAAGGCTATTGAAAAACTTTACAGAAAAATGCCATAAAGAATTAGTGCCATACTTAGTAGACTTCAATGATTTACAGTGAATTTTAGTAGATCCTCTTGTACTGTATGAATGTATGTCAGAATTCAAGTTGCAAAGTGTGTTCGAATGAGTTTGTCCATTTTTCAATTTATACAACATAATAGCTGAAGCTTTTTTACGAAGACCATCTAGTGACAGCACATTACAATACTGGTAGACCTGTATGGTTGGTGTTAAGGTGGGTAAGTTGAAGAGTATTTTCAGTGCTCTTTTCTGTAAGATACTGATCTTTTCAAATTGTTCTTTACTGCAACATGCCCAGATATGAATCATATAATTCAGGTGGCTTTCAATTAGTGCATGATAAATACTCTTCAACAGTCCACGAGAAACTTTGTATTTTAATCGGCTGAGTACACCAATAGCAGGAGTTATTCTATCACACAGCATTGTGATGTGATTCTCCCAAGTTAGCGACTCATCTATGCTAAGTCCTAGAAATTTGGTTGATTGAACACGAGGTACCACTTGGTCATAGAAACTCAAGTTGATGTCCAGAGGAAATGTACATAATGGTTTGTGAAATATGATATAGTTAGTTTTATTATGATTAATTCTTAGTCGGTTGGTAGTAAGCCAGGTCTGAATTAAAGATATGTCATGTTGCATCTTTTCTTCAAGATTATATGTACAATTCCCTGTGTAGAAAATATTTGTGTCATCAGCAAATAATGACAACTTGCCGAACAGCGGCAAGTTACCAATATCATTGACAAATACAAGAAATAATATTGGTGCTAGAACAGAACCTTGAGGCACACCAGTTGTTATAGTCTGTAACGTGCTTTCTGCTCCCATACAACTAACGAACTGTACCCTGTCTCTGAGATAATCTGTAAACCAGTTAAGTGCTAAATCTCTAACCCCTGCTGCTTCCAACTTCAGTAATAAAATGTTATGGTCAACTGTGTCAAATGCTTTCTGAAGATCTATAAAAAGGCCTGATGCTACCATACATGAGTCTAAGGACTCCTGTAACTTAATAATAATGTCTTCCACAGCATTGTAGGTACTAGAGTTAGGCAAAAATCCGTACTGGTATGGATAAAAATAGTCATTACATTGTAGGTATTTTAATAGCCTATCTTTGACCACTATCTCTAGGATTTTTGACACAATGGGAAGGACTGATATAGGTCTGTAGTTATTAAGATCGAATTTATCAGACCCTTTATACACAGGAATGATCTTGGCAATTTTTAACTCACATGGAACAATACCTTCACTTAACGATTTGTTGATTAACTTTGTAATGCATGGAATTAAATGCACAGCTAGACTCTTAAGTAGGTTATTACTAACACCATACACATCACTACAGCTGCTATTTTTTAATTTTTTTATTATTTCTGCAACTTCAAGGTTATTAGTAGGTTTCAAAAACAATGAATTACTTGGCCCATTTCCAATATTAGGTGATTTGTGGGTAGGAGTATTGGTAGCTAACTTTTTTCCTATATTAATAAAGTGGTCATTGAATAATTTTGATATTTCTACTGGACAAGTCACAATATTATCTTGAACTTTGAGTTGGAAATTCCTGTTTTTGTTAAAATTTGATGTTAAGATTTCATTGACAATTTTCCAAGGATTGTTTTTGGCATTACTTAATCTATTTATGAAATATGCATTTTCCAACTGTCTTTTAAGCTTTGTTACCTGATTACATAATAGTTTATAGTCATTTATCAATTGCTGTGATGCATAATCACAGCCCATTTTTACTCTAAGTTGTTGTCTTTTTATTTTACCGTAAAGTTTATTCTTTTGATCAATGAGGCTGGAAAGTGTATCATTCATCCATGGGCAATATTGCCTACCTTTGAATGTCTTATTATTTGCTTTATAATTCTGATTTATAGGCCTACTGCTACTATTGGCTTCCTGCAGATAATTGTTAAGTTTATTTACTATCACATCACAACTATCACCTTCACTGATGATCAGAGGATTGGTAGACATATAAGCATTCATGTTCTTCACATTACATGTTTTTGGTTTCAAGTATGAAATTTCTGTTCTCACTTTCGATAACAAATTTATATCGCAGACTAATAAATTATGATCACTATAATCATTAATTATATTATACAGTTTGCACCTGTATGTTACTCTTCTTCTTCTTTAGCGTTTGTCCCGCCTGGTGGCAGGGTCCGCTGTATGGATTCGTTGTCTCCATTTAATTCGGTCACGGGCCACGTCAGGATGTAGTCTTACAGCTTTCAGGTCGTTGTGCACTGTATCGAACCATCGCTGTCTTGGTCGTCCCTTGGGCCTCTTTCCAGCGACTTCCAATGTATACGCTGACTTTGCCAGTGTATTGTCTTCTGCACGCAATACATGTCCAAACCAGCGCATACGATTTTCCTGCATTTTCTTCTGGATTGGTGCAACGCCAAAGCGTTTCCTAATATTGTCATTTGAAATATGATCCAGTCTAGTGATACCAGCTGTCCACCTAAGCATCTTTGTCTCCATGACGCTTAGTCGACGTTCTACCTCCTTCGTAGCAGGCCAACACTCGGTGCCGTAGAGAGCGTCGGGACGGATAACAGTCCGGTAGATCTTAGATTTCAGATGGTCCTTCATCCGACGGTCGCAGGTGACGCCCGTTGTCATTCGCCACTTCAGCCAGGCTGCGTGTATCCTTGTGTTGAGTTCATCAGTAAATCTGCCATCGGCAGAGAGTGTGGAGCACAGATATTTAAATTTCTCTACTCGTGGTAGATCTTCACCATCAACGTGGATGGTTCCAACTTCTTGAGGATCTAATGTCATGTACTCTGTCTTCTTTTTGTTGAGGCGCAGGCCGTATTGCACTAGTCGGTTGTTCCACTCTTATGTTTGGCGCTGGAGATCAGACTTATTCTCAGCAGCCAACATGACATCATCAGCATAGAGAAGTGTCCATGGTATTGGCTTGTGCAGATCGGATGTAACAGTGTCCATCACAAGAATGAACAGCAGTGGTGATAAGGCAGAGCCTTGATGTACTCCTACAGTGATGCGGAAATCATCGGACGCTCCTGCGGCAGCTTGAACATAACTCCTTGGTTCTATGTAGAGCATCTGTACCCACTTAACAAGGTGCTCTGGAATGCTATGTTCTCGTAGCGCTAACCAGATTAGGTCATGTGGCACCCGTTCAAAGGCCTTCTCAAGATCCAGAAAAGCGAGATGAAGAGGCTTATGTTTCTCATGGTGTTTCTCAACTAACAGCCGTGCAGCGTGGATTGCATCCGTTGTGCCAGAGTTTTTCACGAATCCAGCTTGGTTCGTTGTAAGTTTAGCTATCTGGCGAATCCTTTTGTCGAGAATACGTTCGAAGATCTTCATCGCGTGGCTCAGAAGTCTGATTGGGCGATAATTAGAAAAATCGGCAGGACTTCCCTTCTTCTTGAAGATTGGTACGGTAATACTCCGTCGCCAATCTGATGGCATTTGACCTTCTTTGATGATCTGATTGAAAAGCTGTGTTACCCATACTGCCGCATCCCTCCGTTCAGAGCACCAGAACTCTGCTGGAAGGTCATCGGGGCCGGTGGCTTTTCCTGGTTTCATTTCCTTCAGAACAGCCTGAACTTCCGTGACGTCAATTTCCTTCACTGGGCCTCCAATAGCGGAGGTGGTTGGGATTGGTGGGTGGGGAAATTCTTCGGTTGAAAGTTTCTCAAAATAGCTCCGCCAGCGTTCTCGCGCTTTCTTCCAGTCGACCAGCAGGTCACATTTTTCGTCATTGATGCCGTAGAAACGTTGGATGTCTTCCGTTTTGCGGTGCCTCGATTTGAGTAGCCGGTAAATGTGCCGCTCGCCTTCGCGCGTGTCAAATTTTGCATATAGGTCTGCATATCGGTTTGCTTTTGTGACAGCAATGACCTTCTTCGCCTCACTACGGGCTGTTGTGTAGGCATCCTAACGAGATGGTGTTTTATCTGAAAGAAACTCATGGTACAGCTGTTTCTTCTTCTGCACTGCATCTTTAACATCATCATTCCAAAGCCATGTGTCTTTGTCAATCCTACGTCGTCCTGGTTTAGTCGTTCCAAGAATAGAGCGTGCGGCTTCATGAACGGCGTCTTTCAGTTTAGTCCAGCTCTCTTCAACCGTGGTGATTGGTGGTACTGTAATTGTTGTAACAATGTCGGCCTCCTTCTCCTTGTAGCGCCACCATTTGATTCTTTTAGGTCCATTTCTGGGTAAGAATTCAGCTCTTGGCGGCTTCATCCGTAGCTTACAGATGACAGGTCGGTGTTACATCGCGACGGTTTCGTAAGGAATAACTTTTGTATCTAGAACATCTTTGAAATTCCGTCGTCTCACAAGGATGTAGTCAATCTGAGTTGCATTGGAGCCACTGTAGTACGTGATTAGATGAGTATCACGCTTTTTGAACCAGGTGTTCGTGATGATCAGATCATGAGTTTCTGCATAATCAAGAATTCGTTGGCCGTCGCTGTTCTTCTCTCCATATCCGTGTCCACCATGGGCAGTGTGGTCTTCTTTCCTCTGTCCAACGTGTCCATTTAGATTACCGGCAACGATATGGTAGTCTTCTGGTGGCACTTCAGCGGTCTTCTCGTCAAGCAGTTCCCAGAAAGCATCTTTTGTTTCCGCGTCTAGGCCGGTTTGTGGAGCATAAGCACTGAAAAAATGGACCTTCCTTCTATCCGCGACATATACGATTTTCATAAATCGATCATTGTAGCGTTGCACCTCAGAGACAGAACCATCAAATTTTGCTGATATAACAATGCCAACATCGTTAGTTGTTTTTCGGGTTCCGTTGTATATGAGTTTGTATCCACACCCAATGTCACGTGTCTTTTCTCCACTCCATCTTGTCTCCTGCACCGCGCAGATATCTATTTGCCTTCTTTCAAGTGCTGTGGCCAGTTTACTGCTTCGACCAGACATAGTCCCGACGTTCAGTGATGCTATACAGAAAGTGGGGGCTCGCTTGTTTAGCCGTCGCCTCCCGTGCGACGGTAACCCTTGCATACTTTTCGTGCTGGCTGGGCCCTGCCAACACGCGTCGCTTTTAGCGGGTGACGCCCTAGCCGTGGTTCCGATTCCATGAGACAAGATTTCCATAAAGATGTGACGGTATGTTTTTACGGCCGGCTTGTCACGGAGCCTGTCGCCAAGCATTTTAGAGCTGCTGCCAGCAGGTAGTTAGGCCGCTCCTGACCTGGAGAACAGACGCCTTTTGTAGCTGCTCCTCTGGAGAACAAACGCTACGTTCCTCTCTGCATTAACTCCCAGAAAGATAGAGTACCTCATTTGCCAACTACACCGTACCGATGGCCTCCATCTCCGCCGAAGTTGCCATTAAGGACTCTGACACACTTCCATCACTGATGAAAGTTATTTCTAGTGTGGCCCGAAGACCACACAAATACAACCAGGACTGTGAGTCCTGGAGGCAGCTCTTCCGCTCTCTCCGCCGTTGGGAATCTGAAACTCCTCTTCCGTCTTCGAGACCGTTGGCCAGGTTTAACCTAGTAACCCTAGGCAGGGGCCCTTACAGGGTACTACCATCCGGAGCCAGATGGACCCAGGTTTTTTAATGAGGTGTTACTCCTCCCCCTCCTCCTTCCCCATCACTTGCGAGATGGGGCCCCGGAATTGGGACCGGCAATGGTGGAGTTGGCCAAGTATGTTACTACTTTAATTAAATTAAGTTTATTCATCAATGATTTTTCTGTCTGTCTTACGTCACACCGAAACACAGAGAGGACCTAATGGCGACGATGGCATAGGACAGGACTGGGAATGGAAAGGAAGAGACTGCAACCTTAATTAAGGAACAGTCCCAACATGAAATGAAAATGAGAAACCATGGAAAACTACCTTCAGGGCCACCAACAGTAGGGTTCGAACCCAAACACAAGCTCAGAGCTACGTGACCGAAATCGCGTAGCCAACTCGCTCGGTACCGTAATTCCATAGCTGTCAAGAGATCGTACCGGTACTAAAACAGCAAATGAGAATTCCAAATGTTACATTAATGTCTTGTTAAAAATACCTGTAACTTTCGGTAGACATTGTTCTAGTCGTCTAAATTAATCTTTTTTTTTTCATTAATATTGGCAATGCATGTTTCTATAGCGTAACTAGCTGATGTACCCGTGCTTCGCTACGGGATTCTCAGAAAGAATGTCTTTGTGGTTTTGCCTAACTGAAATCAACATAGGTCATTAGTTATTATAATGACGTCAGTAGTAATGTAGGGATTAAAAACAATGTTATCATATAAAATACTCGATCAAATGAAAAACCGCACATTTTCTCACTTTTATCGCACTATACTACGGTGCCGATCTAACAGTCCAAAGTTCCAGAGCTGAAATGACCAGGCCGCAGACAGCCGCGAACACTCCTCTGCCATTATTCCGTTAAACATGCACATTGCTAATTCCAATCAATGCCTCAGAGTAGGTATTGAAAAAAAAAAGATGTAAGGCTTTTCAGGCGTTTGCTCTATTAACCAGCGTTTTGTCTTGGGTCTGACACATCCCACTCTGATGAGTCTACCCACTGACGCTGGGGTCTATGCAGGTAAGCGTAAAGTAGATTATTTCCATTCTTCCCCTGAAGGGGGAAGCGGGCCATCAGCTCAACGATGGAGCTCTTCGGCCATAGAAGAAAAGTTATATAGAAAAGGAATTATAGATGGTATGTGTTGTACATACCGAAAAGAGGAACGGGTAATGAATGTGGCGCAGAGGAACCATCACAGCAAGCCGGACCCCAGGGGAGACCCGCAAAGCACCCCACACAGGCAAACCCCACAAACACGAGGGAAGGAAAAGAAATTTATTTTAGAGCGAGGCATCTCGGGCGCGCAGTACAGAAATGAGAGTTACTACACTGATTGTTAAAACATTGTACAAAACATATTACAGAGAATGAGAAGGGTTAATATTAGAGTGCGGAAGGAAGGGGGAGTACTGAGTAGGATAGTATTGGAGGAGAAGTAGTCATATTTGTGACGGAAGTAGCGAAGAGACGAAGGAGATCTAAAATTTGGAGAAGGGGTAAGTGGAAGTAAGGTTGTAGAGCGGGAAAATTGACAGTTGGTGGCGTATGCAGGTGAACTTATCAGAACTTATAAGAGGCACAGTCTGATAACTGCATACGGAAGATAAAACTCCACAATGGAATTATTGCCCGCCTAGCAATTCCGAATGGAAATTTTAAGTTCCCAATGAGGGAATTAGATATTTTTCCACCAATAGAGCATGTCAAGAAACAGATCAGATGTAAGGCTTTTCAGGCGTTTGCTCTATTAACCAGCGTTTCGTCTTAGGTCTGACACTAGCCTCATCATAGTACGATGTGTCAGACCCTACCCACTGACGCTGGGGTGTATGCAGGTGAACTTATCAGAAGCCCAATATAAGAGGCACAGATATTGAACAGCTCGAATGCTATGATGAATCAGTGTGTTACGTACCAGTAGTATCAGAAAATTTAAGAACCAGAGGAATGGCGTGCTAAAGAAGAAAGTTATGTAACTCCCCAGCTACTTCCCGCCGATATCAGGCAAGCTGTTAACACTCGGTACGACTGGGTGAGCTGACTGTGTGGTTAGGGGCGAGCAGCTATGAGCTTGCATCCGGGAGATAGTGGAATCGAACCCCACTGTCGGCAGCCCCGAAGATGGTATTCCGTGGCTTCCCATTTCCACACCAGGCAAATACTGTGGCTGTACCTTAATTAAGGCCAAGGCCGCTTCCTTCACACTCCTAGCCCTTTCCTATTCCATCGTCGCCATAAGGCCTATCTGTGTCGGCGCGACGTACAGCAAATTGAAAAAGAACACGATAGGCAGCAGTAATCCTATCTATCGGAGATGAGTGTCAACAGAAGACACAAAGCACATTGCAACAAACAATGGTCAATGTATTGTTATTGTTGATCAATGTTATGTTTCTATATAGTAGGCCTTCACGTTCAGTTTTCTTTCGACTCTGTGATATTAGGGCGTCTTATAAAATTATTTATATCGTAGACTGCAGTTCCTTATTCTCCGACTTTGTATACCGATTTTCACTAAATTCTGTTTACCCATTTTCTCGTGACTCAGCGCTGATATGGACTTAGTCACAAAACATCAAATTCAGGAAATCTCTGTGATCATAGTCGGTACAGTAACAAAGTATACGACATAAATGATCGGAAATTTAATACTATATAACTTTAGTTATGTAGTATTTATCGATACGACCACTTAAACATAAATGTTTGAGAATTAAATTTTAGGCCTTACCCTAAACTATCATTTCACTCAGCGTGAATACAATTATTAATAGCCTAGATTATAGCGACTTATTACCCGACTTCGCATACCAGGTACCGATTTTCATTAAGATAGGACCACTAATAACATAAATATTTGAGATTTAAATGTTAAGCCTTCCCTTAAAATACCACTTTTCTTATCGCGAATACAATTATTTACAGCCTAGATTGTAGTGACTTATTCCTTGACTTTGCCTACCGATTTCATTAAGATAGACCACTAATAACAAATATTTGAGAATTAACTTTTAGGCCTTCCCCTAAACTGCCATTTCACTCAGCGTGAATGCAATTATTAATAGCCTAGATTATAGGGACTTATTCCCCAACTTCGCATACTGATTTTCATTAAGATAGGACCACACATAACATAACTATTTGAGATTTAAAAGTTAAGCCTTCCCCTAAAATACAACTTTTCTCATCGTGAATACAGTTATTTATAGCCTAGATTGTAGTGACTTATTCCCCGGCTTTGCATACAGATTTTTATTAAATTATCTTAACCCATTTTCTCGTGATGCGCGTAAATACATACATACATACATACATACATACATACATACATACATACATACATACATACATACATTACCCATCCCGGGCACATTAGAGCAACTATTACATAATTTGGTTTCACAAACAGATGTATAAATGGAATTGTTGGATGAGAATCTTCAGAAGTAATTTCCCGGGCTTGAAGTCTCGTCCTCCCTACCTTCATTGTGTCAACGCCTGGAGCTCACAAAGCATACGGGCAGAGGAATGTTTGTAAAAGAAAATAGGCACTACATAAAATATAACGAAAGTAGGGTTCTCTATAATGTGAGAGGAATACACTAATATTATTAAATGAGAAGAATCTTCGATGAAAATATGTATTTGCTAAACATTTTATTATACTGAAAACATCACTCGGTAAGTAGACGAGATGATGCCATATTACAATACATAAACAAAGGAATAATCAAGACTGAAGCAATAATTATATATATAGTATGCCTTAACGTCCTTTTAGTTTATTCACAGTAGTAGTTGTCGCTTGACATACCTTAAATCATCTGATTAATACGCACTGATACGTGGATTTATTTATCTATAATAGTGATATTAAATGGCATCTACTATTTTAATAGGCTAATAAAAATGGCACCTTCTTGTTGAATCATATCTTTAATTAACTATCATGGTTGTGGAATGTATGCATTCCAATAGTACACTTACTTTTACACACGAGATTCCATCGCCGTATATCAAACACATGGTCTATTTGACCATGACAATTATATATTACACTGAACACACATACGTATCCTGGGTTTACCTAACAAATTATATTCAAAGTAAAATCAACCAACGCTGGTATCGAGCCCATCACCATAAAACACTTTGGGAATAATAAAACACGTAAACACATTACATAGAGAAATATCAAACATATATCACACAATACATCTTGAAGATATGGCTTAATCAAGACATAGTATCAGGTTAAACCCATGGTTCCAACATGAGTCGAACTCAAGTTCTTCAGCTTCCGAGGAAAAAATCTGAAACTCCTATCATGAGCTAATTTAATGCATAAAACTGGGGAGGAGTCCATCCTTCGCAAAATCATAAAATTATCCACGTTACTCATAACGTATCATTAGAATGGGATCGATACTGCACTGGCAAATGAAAGGAAGCTTGGAGGTAGACACTAAGATTGTTGGAAACAACACAATCTCCCCTCAGACCCCGCAAATCCTTACGTTGTAAATCCGTAAATGTATGACAATAGCTGTGTGTCCAGGTCTGCGGCTACAAGACACATTGTATTCTTTCTTTCTTTGTTTCTTTCTTTTTCCTTTATATCATCTCGGCTCGTTCTCAAGTACGTATTCATTTGAGAGCCATCACTTCTTATTATTCATTATCTGGCTATATATTCAGCCAAATTCGATATATCACAACAGCATTAATTATTATAATCCTTTACCATTCCAACATCTCAAACGTCTCACAAGCTTCACCTTCCCATATCATACCACCGCATCTCAAATCCGTTCTATTAACTCACAGGTTGCTTAATTAATTCAATTTACTCGCATATCTATATAATTCACATATTACTTCGGTTTGGACACCTTCAATGATCATTTATTATCATATACGATTTATAAATACCTGAATCACCTTGAAGCAAACATACAGTTTATGTACAAATTACTATGAAAATTTTTACCAGATAGTAACATTACGAAGAAGTTATAAATTTAGCTAAAGCGCTGTTCTTCTCAAAATATGTGCTTCATATGCACTAAGAATTTATGGGATCTATATACTAATTCATGCAAATAAGCCTACTAAATACCAATGATTATTCTTGAATCATCTAAAAACCCTCATTAAAATAATAATATTTTCCCAGTCACACGCGTATAGTGTTCCCTACATATAACATTTTAATATTTACAAAATAAAAATTGCTACTGGCATGCAAATCTCGCGTTTAATATATTCAAATTAAATGTACTTATCGAATGTTGGGTATGGTTTGCTGTCATCTCGAAGTACACTTGGGATTTTACACCATCATGATGAGTGGTCTTCTCTTTGATAGTCCTTGGCTCCTCTTCATCCTAACACGATCCATGTCTCGAACTGTGGTCTTCTTAGTGGAGTCTCTAGACGTCCCCTGTAGAAATTACTGCAGGCATTTAGGTGCGATTCTCGTAGGCTCCAGTTCTCAGGGTTCGACGATCACTCACGAACATATAGGCAAAAATGGGAAATCAGTTACTAAATACTGTTTATGTGCTTTCAAAGAATCTCCTGGTGATAAGATCCATTAATAACTTTAAATAGATTAGTCCAAATAGTGGCAAGTTTGTATAAATCACTATTCATTTCCCCATTAATCACACAGTCTAATTAATTATCACCACAAGTGTCCATGGAGTATGCAAACGCTAATTTTATCAGGAACAGTTCTTTAATTTTACTGAATGTCACTCACTCTTAAAAACCTTTAGATCGGTCACTATTAATTACTGAAAGTAATTAGCTGTCTCACTACCTCTAAACAACCTGATGCGATTGCCCTTTCACTAATGATTGCATCATGAGCCGCAACTGACTGTCGTTGATATTTAAAAGATTAAATGTTGAGATAAGACTTATATTCATCACCACTGTACATTATCTTGTACCACAAGGCTTATTTCGCGATATTTTACATCGCACTGGTGTATTTTTCTTCCTTGACACAACACTTCATACACTGATATCCAAGTTCAGTCCTAACGTGTGAGTACTGGGGCAACACAAATTACAATGGAAATATTACTTCTAAGTCCAGGTTCTACTTATAGCATCCGGACTGAGTGGTTGGGGGGTAAACCACGCCCCTGGTTGAAATGAAGCTCCGGTAAACGGAATCTCTCAGCGACGTGAAAGCAATCAAATTATACCTCTGATCCCTACTTTCTACTGATTTCATTTAAAACCAAAACGATCAGTGGGTCATTAACAACCCCAAAAGCGTCCTTTTAGAAATTCACGCATCATGGTTCATCACGCAAGACCTTCCACTTTTTTCCACACGTTGTCAGATTTCATCAGTCATCTTTAATCTACGTACTACTGTATGACAGGCGTCATTACCGATTCACTATTAAAGTATTGCATTTATATGCATCAACTATTAACATTAAATACATCGGTTCGAATGAGACATGACTCATAAATCTCCAGAAATTATCTCAGTTGAAGGTATTCTTCTTCTTCCTCCTTTTAGTTAATTATGGTGAAGTGGCACCAATGAATGCGGTGTTGAATTAGTAAAGGGCATTTATTTCTTGGGGGTTAACACACCTTAATTCAGCCCACTCTCCGACAACCTACATTTCCACGCGTAGCGTCATCTCTCCTCGCTCGCACGAAAAGAGATCGCGATTTCAAGGTTCAGCAGTAATGCGCCATCCTTTTCTCGTTACAGCGCATAAAACTGCTCCCTTCGGGCTGGCGTATCGCAAATCACATCCCGGTTCGGCATATAGACTGCTAATTACGAAATTATATGTCGCAGTATGTTGCGGAAGACGGTATATATGATTGACTAAACCTCCTAACATGCCTATGGCATGCTGATGAACGGTCACATTACATACATACATACATACATACATACATACATACATACATACATACATACATACAGACAGACAGAAATTACGGAAAATTAAAAAACGCATATCCTTGTTACTGTGGACATGACTGATGCAGAAATGCCATCCTTTTTAAATTCTGAGCAATGTACAGACAAAACTCTTATTTTACTACCGTATATATAGTCTATAGATGTGAGCGCCGGTAAACTATTGTTTTTCCATTAGGTTCTCTTAAGTTAGGCCTAATTACTCTAGTTTTGTAAATGAGGTTTTTTTTTTCACTTTTTCGCTTACTTAGCAACAGTTGATGGCTATTTAAGTTATTTGCCGTGTATATGACTCATATATTTCTAACCGGCACGGCTGTAACTGTAGAAACATGAGCCGCCATCTTCTACTCTTGACGAGTTTTGCCTGTATATTGCTCAGAATATTAAAAGAATGGTATTTCTGTATCGGTCGTGTCCACAGAATCAAGGAAATGCACTTTTTTATTTTCCGTAATGTCTGTCTGTCTGTCTGTCTGTCTGTCTGTCTGTCTGTCTGTCTGTCTGTCTGTCTGTCTGTCTGTACGCGCATCACGAGAAAACGGCCGAAAATAATTTATTGAAATTAGGTGTGTACAGTCAGTATGCACTACAATCTAGGCTATAAATAATTTTATTCGCGCTGAGTGAAATGATAGTTTAGGGGAAGGCCTAAAATGTAATATTTGTGTTATTAGTTATCCTATCCTTATCCTATCGATAAATACTACATAACTAAAGTTATATAGAATTAAATTTCCGATCATTGATGTCATACATTTTTACCGTACTGGCTATGATAACAGAGATATTCACGAATTTGTATTTTTTTGCTAAGTCCATATCAACGCCGAGCCACAGGAAAATAGGTGAACAGAATTTAATGAAAATCGGTATATAGAGTCGGGGAATAAGAAACTCAGCCTAACCAATAAACAATTTTATTCACCCCAGATGAATGGTAGTTCAGGGAAGGTGCCTAAAATTTAATTTTTAAATGCCTATGTTATCGGTCCTATCGAAAAGTACTACATAACAAAATTTATAGAGAATACAATTTCCTATCATTTATATTTTATTCAGTTTTACCGTAACGACTATGATAAGAGTGGTATTTCAGAGTCGGAAGAAAACTAAAAGTGAAGGCCTACATACAATATTGAAAGCTCATGAAATTGATCAACAATAACATGACATTGACCATTGTTCATTGTAATGTTCTTTGTCTCTTATGCTGCCACTCATCTCCGATAGACGAGATCAATCAATCAATCAATCAATCAATCAATCAATCAATCAATCAATCAATCAATCAATCAATCAATCAATCAATCAATCAATCAATCAATCCTGATTCCCTATCTGTATAAGAAATTCCAATCACTAACTCCCCTTCCTATAAACGAATATTTGCTCCAATTTGTCCCCTTGAATTCCAGCTTTATCTTCATATTGTGATCTATCCTACTTTTAAAGACACCACTCAGACCTATTCGTCTACTGATGTCATTCCACGCCATCTGTCCATTGACAGCTCGAAACATACCACTTAGTCGAACAGCTCGTCTCCTTTCTTTCAAGTCTTCCCAGTCCTAACTTTGCAACATTTTCGTAACGCTATTATTTTGTCGGAATACTGCTGCGTATCCAGTATAACAGCCTGTCTGAATATTGGCGGGAAATAACTTGAGAGTTAGAAAACTTTCTTCTTTAGCATGCCATTCCTCTGGTCCATACATCTTCCGATACTGCTGGTACGTAACACACTGGTTCATCTTAGTATTCCAGCAATTCGTTCCCTACTCTGACGCGCTGATTGGAATGCTCAGCGTGCGCGCTTCATGGAACAATGGCAGAGGCTCGCTTATGACTTGGTCTAGAATTACAGTTTCGGCCTATTCCAAATTATAGCACCACAGTTCGTTAAATAACTCAAAATTCAACCCTGAAAAGAGCCGTTTTTAAAGAAAAGACTCTTCCTCTTCACTTTTATTAAATTCTACGTTAATTTTATTCCAAATCACCAGAAAAGACGGGATTTCTCCTTTGGCTTGGAGGAAAAATTTGCCTCCAAGTCAGACAGTTTTTCCATCCCACCCCTACCCTCCTCCAGTGTAGTGAAAAAAGTGAATCGAGATTTTCCGACTCATTGGGTACTCCTAGGATACAGATGAGTAAAAGGGTATAGTTTTTGCCCTGGAACTTTCTACTTTTCGCCACCGCACCCCCCCCCCCCCCTCCCAGCCGAAAATAAAAGAGTGTTCACGGCTAACGGCTGTCTGCGACCTGGCAATTCCAGCTCTGGAGCTTTGGACTGTTAGATCGGCAGCGTAATACTGTTCGTTAAAAGTGAAAAATTGTGCTGTTTTTCACTTGATCGAATATTTCATAATGATAGGGTTGCTTTTAATAGCACTGGGCGAGTTGGCCGTGCGTTAGGGGCGCGCAGCTGTGAGCTCGCATCCCAGAGATGACGGGTTCGAACCCCTCTGTCGGCAGTCCTGAAGATGGTTTTCCGTGGTTTCCCATTTTCACACCAGGCAAATGCTGGGGCTGTACCTTAATTAAGGCCACGGCCGCATCCTTCCCATTCCTAGGCCTTTCCTGTCCCATCGTCGCCATAAGACCTATCTGTGTCAGTGCGACATAAAACAATTAGCAATTTTTTAACAGCGACATTCCTACTGGGGTCATCGTAATGACCTATGTTGACCTATGTTGATTTCAGTTGGGAAAACCACTAAGACCGTATTTCTGAGGATGTAAATGGGCAGGTAGAGTGTCTGCCATTATGATGAAAACTTCCCCACTTGATTGTGACTGATGGTATGCAAGACGGCCTACCATTACAATGAAAATACCCTAACCCAATCTTCACACAAGAAAAGACGTTTGGTGATTTCCCCGTCGGGTTTCTAGGGTAAGGTAACGTTAAGAGCTATGCAATTTAATACAGACTTACTGACAACGTATACACTACCTAGCCTATAATTATTTAGAATTCCATAGCAAAGCACGGGTAGCCTACATCAGCTAGTATCTCTATAGTTGGGCTCACGAGAGTGGGAGTCTGGCGTATAGCGCCACCGGCGAGGTATGGTTGACTAACGCTTCTCGAAAATGGTCTGTTGCTATGGCAACCATAACAGCCATGCCACATCTAAGGAAGCTATCGCCACGTGGTTTGGCTTGCTCTCAATAGCTTTTTGATATTATTCGGAGTGGTACTGTGTCAGCTGTGTTAGTTGTTGCTGATTTATATACAAAGGAAAGGGCGTTAAACATAAAACTGAAAATTACAGGCCAGTAAGTTTCACATGCATTGCATGTAAGCTTAGGAAAGACATTCTTTCTGATTATATTAGACATGTTTGCGAAATTAATAACTGGTTCGATAGAAGACAACACGGGATTAGGAAAGGTTATTCCACTGAAGCTCAACTTGTAGGATTCCAGCAAGGTATAGCAGATATCGTGGATTCAGGAGATCAAATGGACTGTATCGCGACTGACCTGTCTAAAGCATTTGATAGGGTGGATCACAGGAGACTACTATAATAATTAAGAGGGAAATTCCTCAAGGCAGTATTATTGGACCTTTATATTTTCTTATATATATAAATGATATGAATAAAGAAGTGGAATCAGAGATAAGGCTTTTCGCAGATGATGTAATCCTGTATAGAGTAATAAATAAGTTACAAGATTGTGAGCAACTGCAAAATGTCGTGGATAATGTTGTCAAATGGACAGCAGGCAATGGTATGATGATAAACGGGGTTGAAAGTCAGGCTGTGAGTTTTACAAAGGGAAATTCCTCTCAGTTTTAATTATTGCGTTGCTGGGGTGAAAGTTCATTATGGGGATCACTGTAAGTATCTAGGTGTTAATATAAGGAAAGATCTTCATTGGGGTAATCACATAAATGGGATCGTAAATAAAGGGTACAGAGGGTACACGTGGTTATGGGGGGTCTAAGGGTTGTAGTAAAGACGTAACGGAGAGGGTATATAAGTCTCTGGTAAGACTCCAACTAGAGTATGGTTCTAGTGTACTGGACCCTCACCAGGATTACTTGATCCAAGAGCAGGAAAAAATCCGAAGAAAGCAGCTCGATTTGTTCTGGGTGATTTCCGATAAAAGAGTACCGTCACAAAATTGTTGCACAGTTTGGGCTGGAAGACTTGGGAGAAAGGAGACGAGCTGCTCTTCTACGTGGTATGTTCCGAGCTGTGAGTGGAGAGATGGCGTAGAATGACATTAGTAGACGAATAAGTTTGAATGATGTCTTTAAAAGTAGGAAAGGAAATATTCATTTATGGGAAGGGGAGTTAGGGATTGGAACAACTTACCAAGGGAGATGTTCAATAAATATCAAATGCCTTTACAGTCATCTAAGAAAAGGCTAGGAAAACGTCAGATAGGGAATCTACAACCTGAGCGACTGTCCTAAATGCAGATCAGTATTGACAGATTATTTACGTGTTTGTTTCCTGAATATTATTTTCGTTGTTAGTTTATTTTTTGTAAGTTAATCAGTGGCTAGTTGTACAGTTCTATTATCTGTTTAACTTGTGCATTTGTTGAGATTATTGTCACTTTAGTGATTATGAAATCTCATATTTATCGGCAATGAAGTGTTCTGTCTTAAATGCTGGTATTATTAGCACGAGCTTAGGAACGGGTCACACTTTATTGAATTGCATTACGCCTGTATATTTGATTAAATATTCAGCCTATATGAAAGGGTGATATGGCACAAATGCAGGTAACTATGACAACTATAGCCGTTGTTTTACACGACGCATTTTCTCGAGATATTCTAGTATACCAAAATAAATATCAATGAAGTCAGCTATCTCTTTGTATTACCCACTCTTCAAGGAAATCTACATTAATGTTAGTATTTGACTTTACTCCAGGCTCGTACAGGGCTGTCGCTCGCTCACTCACTCACTCTCGTTTCGAGACGGACCCTCCCCCTCCGCTTCGCCGAAAATTGTTTAACCCCAGAATATCTCATCTGAAAGTAATCTCATGTAGCCCATAGTACGAGGGCTGATCAACAAAGATTAAGACTGATTTTTTCCACAGATGTTTATTACTCCATTTCAATGTTGTTGTTTTTTTTTTTTTGCTTTACGACGCACCGACGCAGACAGGTCTTATGGCGACGATGGGATAGGCAAGGTCTACGAATGGGAAAAAAGCGGTCGTGGCCTTCACTAAGGTACGTCCCCAGCATTTCCCTGCTGTGAAAATGGGAAACCACGGAAAACCATCTTCAGGGCAGCCGACAGTGAGATTCGAACCCACTACCTCCCGGATGCAAGCTCACAGCTGCGCGCCCCTAACTGCACGGCCAACTCGCCCGGTCATTTCAATTTTTACATGATCTTTTTCAAAGTAGTCCCCTCCTACTTCACTGCACTTTTTATAGCGTCTCCTCCAGTCCTTGAACACATGCTGCAGACCATTCTTTGTCAGGTCCTTGAGAATCGCCTCACTTTTCTTGAGCACAGCTTCAGAGCTCTCAAATCGAATGCCCCTAAGCTTTGTCTTAGGTGATGGGAATTTAAAAATAAATCAAAGGTGCAAGATCAGGGTTATAAGGTGGATGCGGTACACGGGTAATGTTGAATCGAACCAGAAACTGCATGGCTTCATTTGCGACGTGAGGCCGTGCATTGTCATGATGAAGTCGCCAAGTTCGATAAAGCTTTGGTCGTTTTTTCGCAATGGGCTACCTCAGTGTAGCCAATACTGACGTGTAGTATGCTGCTGTAACAGTAGTGTGAGGGGGGACTGCATGCTGGTAAATCCATTGTCTGGCATGCGAAATGCACATAGCGTCTACACAGTAGAGCATTACTACCAACCTACCGATACGAGAGTGCTGCCACCTACGGACATTAAACATAAAAACCCGCTCTTTTCATATATTTATGTTACAGATAGGAAACTATCACGGAAGCTACAGGAAAAAAGTCAGTCTCAGTCTTTGTTGATCAGCCTACATAAGAATAACAATAAAACATGATAGTAGGTTTTTGTTCGTGACATACCGGTAGCTTATTTTATCATTAGTAGGCCTACATGTATACGTGAATCGTGACAACTCAACTTCGACCGTGCTTAGTCCGTAAGTCGGCCTACAGGTAATAAACACTGTAACAACACTCA
Organism: Anabrus simplex; assembly: GCF_040414725.1. NCBI lineage: Eukaryota > Metazoa > Arthropoda > Insecta > Orthoptera > Tettigoniidae > Anabrus > Anabrus simplex. Next base: position 26,046,013 of record NC_090265.1, on the reverse strand, counting down.
GTCAATACTGATCTGCATTTAGGGCAGTCGCCCAGGTGGCAGATTCCCTATCTGTTGCATTCCTAGCCTTTTCCGAAATGATTTCAAAGAAATTGGAAATTTATTGAACATCTCCCTTGGTAAGTTATTCCAATCCCTAACTCCCCTTCCTATAAATGAATATTTGCCCCAGTTTGTCCTCTTGAATTCCAACTTTATCTTCATATCGTGATCTTTCCTACTTTTATAAACGCCATTCAAACCTATTCGTCTACTAATGTCATTCCACGCCATCTCTCCGCTGACAGCTCGGAACATACCACTTAGTCGAGTAGCTCTTCTTCTTTCTCTCAATTCTTCCCAACCCAAACATTGCAACATTTTTGTAACGCTACTCTTTTGTCGGAAATCACCCAGAACAAATCGAGCTGCTTTTCTTTGGATTTTTTCCAGTTCTTGAATCAGGTAATCCTGGTGAGGGTCCCATACACTGGAACCATACTCTAGTTGGGGTCTTACCAGAGACTTATATGCACTCTCCTTTACATCCTTACTACAACCCCTAAACACCCTCATAACCATGTGTAGAGATCGGTACCCTTTATTTAACAATCCCATTTATGTGATTACCCCAGTGAAGATCTTTCCTTATATTAACACCTAGATACTTACAATGATCCCCAAAAGGAACTTTCACCCCATCAACGCAGTAATTAAAACTGAGAGGACTTTTCCTATTTGTGAAACTCACAACCTGACTTTTAGCCCCGTTTATCAACATACCATTGCCTGCTGTCCATCTCACAACATTTTCGAGGTCACGTTGCAGTTGCTCACAATCTTGTAACTTATTTATCACTCTATAGAGAATAACATCATCCGCAAAAAGCCTTACCTCCGATTCCACTCCTTTACTCATATCATTTATATATATAAGAAAACATAAAGGTCCGATAACACTGCCCTGAGGAACTCCCCTCTCAACTATTACAGGGTCAGACAAAGCTTCACCTACTCTAACTCTCTGAGATCTATTTTCTAGAAATATAGCAACCCATTCAGTCACTCTTTTGTCTAGTCCAATTGCACTCATTTTTGCCAGTAGTCTCCCATGATCCACCCTATCAAATGCTTTAGACATGTCAATCGCGATACAGTCCATTTGACCTCCAGAATCCAAGATATCTGCTATATCTTGCTGGAATCCTACAAGTTGAGCTTCAGTGGAATAACCTTTCCTAAAACCGAATTGCCTTCTATCGAACCAGTTATTACTTTCACAAACATGTCTAATATAATCAGAAAGAATGCCTTCCCAAAGCTTACATACAATGCATGTCAAACTTACTGGCCTGTAATTTTCAGCTTTATGTCTATCACCCTCTCCTTTATACACAGGGGCTACTATAGCAACTCTCCATTCATCTGGTATAGCTCCTTCGACCGAACAATAATCAAATAAGTGCTTCAGATATGGTACTACATTCCAACCCATTGTCTTTAGTATATCCCCAGAAATCTGATCAATTCCAGCCGCTTTTCTAGTTTTCAACTTTTGTATCTTATTGTAAATGTCATTGTTATCATATGTAAATTTTATTACTTCTTTGGCCTTAGTCTCTTCCTCTATCTCGACATTATCCTTGTAACCAACAATCTTTACATACTGCTGACTGAATACTTCTGCCTTTTGAAGATCCTCACATACACACTCCCCTTGTTCATTAATTATTCCTGGAATGTCCTTCTTGGAACCTGTTTCTGCCTTAAAATACCTATACATACCCTTCCATTTTTCACTAAAATTTGTATGACTGCCAATTATGCTTGCCATCATGTTATCCTTAGCTGCCTTCTTTGCTAGATTCAATTTTCTAGTAAGTTCCTTCAATTTCTCCTTACTTCCACAGCCATTTCTAACTCTATTTCTTTCCAGTCTGCACCTCCTTCTTAGTACCGTACCGTACCGTACCGTACTTGGGTTCTTTCGAAGCAACGAGTGCACATTGTCCAGATTTTTTACCGTGCAACTTTTTACAGTTTGGGTCTGAAAAAAATGTGAAACGTTCCGTGTTTAGCCCTTGTCATTTGGCCTCTCCCCGATGGTAGGCCTAAGAGTTTAAATCTCTACAATGTGCCAGGAAAGCGGTCACTCATTGTCAGTGGATCTGTCAACAACGATGTCACAGCGGTCACGGCCAAGTAAAAGAAAGGGCGATAAAGTTATTCGTATTGAGGCTCGCTATAAGTTACAACTGCAAATATAATAACTGCGTGATAAAGAGACTAGATCGGCAGTCCTGTGGATGGTTTTCCATGGTTTCCCATTTTCACACCAGCCGAATGCTGGGATTGTACCTTAATTGAGGTTACGGCCGCTTCCTCCTCGCTCCTAGGCCTTTCTTATCCCATTGTCGCCGTAAGACCTTATCTGTGTCGGTGCGACGTAAAGCAAATTGTAAAACAAAACACAAAAAAAGAACAAAAATAAAGACTAGATGAAAACAGTTAAATATTTAGGACTAATTGTGGAATTGAGTAAATATATTTGCTCTAGAGAGAATAAAACCTTTTGAATTTCAGATCTTTTATGACAGTTTTTTAATTAACCTACTTTTAGGTTATAACCCCCCTCCTCCCCCCACTTCACACACACACACACACACACACACACACACACACACACACACATATATATATATACCGGTAACTACGTTGTTGCCGCGAATAGTTTTCTCTTAATCCAGGAGTTCAGAGTTGCAGGTGTCACCTTCCCTTCAATTATCTCATTGTACTGTAAACGATACCAAATAGGGTTACCAGATCGGTAAAGTGGAAAAGAAAAATAGGCCTACATTTTTCGAAGACTTGTGGAACTATGACCAGATTTTGTAATGATAATAGCAGCAGTACAGGCCTAACCCTCACTATGTAGAGTAATGGCCAGGCCTGCCCTCTTCAGATTAATTAACAATACCTATATATTTTACTAGCTGATGTACCCGTGCTTCGCTACAGGATTCTCAGAAAGACTGTCTTGGTGGTTTTCATACATGAAGTCGTCAGGAATGTAGTGATTAAAAGCAATCAATATATATACACACTGACTGACAGAGCAAATGCAACACCAAGAAGGAGTGGTCAGAACTTTATGCCAATTGCAGGGTAGACTGACGTCACTGAGGTATGCTCATGATGTGAAATGCGCCGCTGTGCTGCGCACGTAGCGAACGATAAATGGGACACGGCGTTGGCGAATGGCCCACTTTGTACCGTGATTTCTCAGCCGACAGTCATTGTAGAACGTGTTGCCGTGTGCCACAGGACACGTGTATAGCTAAGAATGCCAGGCCGCCGTAAACGGAGGCATTTCCAGCAGACAGACGACTTTACGAGGGGTATGGTGATCGGGCTGAGAAGGGCAGGTTGGTCGCTTCGTCAAATCGCAGCCGATACCCATAGGGATGTGTCCACGGTGCAGCGCCTGTGGCGAAGATGGTTGGCTCAGGGACATGTGGCACGTGCGAGGGGTCCAGGCGCAGCCCGAGTGACGTCAGCACGCGAGGATCGGCGCATCCGCCGCCAAGCGGTGGCAGTCCCGCACGCCACGTCAACCGCCATTCTTCAGCATGTGCAAGACACCCTGGCTGTTCCAATATCGACCAGAACAATTTCCCGTCGATTGGTTGAAGGAGGCCTGCACGCCACGTCAACCGCCATTCTTCAGCATGTGCAAGACACCCTGGCTGTTCCAATATCGACCAGAACAATTTCCCGTCGATTGGTTGAAGGAGGCCTGCACTCCCGGCGTCCGCTCAGAAGACTACCATTGACTCCACAGCATAGACGTGCACGCCTGGCATGGTGCCGGGCTAGAGCGACTTGGATGAGGGAATGGCAGAACGTCGTGTTCTCCGATGAGTCACGCTTCTGTTCTGTCAGTGATAGTCACCGCAGACGAGTGTGGCGTCGGCGTGGAGAAAGGTCAAATCCGGCAGTAACTGTGGAGCGCCCTACCGCTAGACAACGCGGCATCATGGTTTGGGGCGCTATTGCGTATGATTCCACGTCACCTCTAGTGCGTATTCAAGGCACGTTAAATGCCCACCGCTACGTGCAGCATGTGCTGCGGCCGGTGGCACTCCCGTACCTTCATGGGCTGCCCAATGCTCTGTTTCAGCAGGATAATGCCCACCCACACACTGCTCGCATCTCCCAACAGGCTCTACGAGGTGTACAGATGCTTCCTTGGCCAGCATACTCTCTGGATCTCTCACCAATCGAACACGTGTGGGATCTCATTGGACGCCGTTTGCAAACTCTGCCCCAGCCTCGTACGGACGACCAACTGTGGCAAATGGTTGACAGAGAATGGGGAACCATCCCTCAGGACACCATCCGCACTTTTATTGACTCTGTACCTCGAAGTGTTTCTGCGTGCATCGCCGCTCGCGGTGGTCCTACATCCTACTGAGTCGATGCCGTGCGCATTGTGTAACCTGCATATCGGTTTGAAATAAACATCAATTATTCGTCCGTGCCGTCTCTGTTTTTTCCCCCAACTTTCATCCCTTTCGAACTACTCCTTCTTGGTGTTGCATTTGCTCTGTCAGTCAGTGTATATATATATATATATATTGCTCATAATTTGAAAAGAATGGTATTTCTGTATCGGTCATGTCCATAGTAACAAGGAAATGCATTTTTTACCATTCCGTAATGTCTGTCTGTCTGTCTGTCTGTCTGTCTGTACACGCATCACGAGAAAACGGCTCAAGAGAATTTAATGAAAATCGGTATATAAAGTCGGGTGATGAACCACTACAATCTGGGCTATAAATTGTTTTATTCACGCTGAGTGAAATGGTAGTTTAGGGGAAGGCCTGAAATTTAATTCTCAAATATTTATGTTATTAGTGGTCGTGTCTTAATGAAAATCGGCATGCAAAGTCGGCGTAATAAGTCGATATAGTCTAGGCTATAAATAATTGTATTCACGCTGAGTGAAATGGCAGTTTAGGGGAATGCCTAAAATTCAATTTTCAGATATTTATGTTATTAGTGGTCGTATCTTAATGGAAATCGGTAGACAAAGACGGGAAATAAGCCGCTACAACATAGGCTACACATAATTGTATTCACGCTGAGAATGGTAGTTTAGGGGAAGGCCTAAAATGTAATCTTCTATACATATATAAAATAAGAGTTTTGTCTGTACATTGCTCAGAATTTGAAAAGAATGGTATTTCTGTAACGGTCATGTCCACAGTAACAAGGAAATACATTTTTTTACTTTTCCGCTATGTCTGTCTGTCTGTCTGTCTGTCTGTCTGTCTGTCTGTCTGTCTGTCTGTCTGTCTGTACAAGCATCACGAGAAAATGGCTGAAGAGAATTTAATGAAAATCGGTATATAAAGTCGGGTGATGAACCACTATAATCTAGGCTACAAATTATTTTATTCACGCTCAGTGAAATGGTAGTGTAGGGGAAGGCCTGAAATGTAATTCTCAAATAAGTTGTATATTGTTGCGTATTCAACCCAAATGATGGTTTGATCCTCTGCAGCTCCGCCAACAGCTGTCATAAAAAGCCTAGGCGTCACTGAAGAGGCGTACTAGGGAAATGAGGAGTGAGGTAGTTTCCCGTTGCTTTCCTCACCAAGCCAGCCATTGCCATTATATAGACTATCAGTATGCCAAGCCCACTGAAATGCATGCACCAACCGACCCTATGAGCGATATTTTCACACCATTCATAACAGGGACTGGCTGCATAAGCAATGGTATTACTAGCATCATTCATACCTCAGTCACTTTCATATTGTCAAAGCCAAGGATGAGACTGAGACAGGTCAATGAAAGTAACAAATCTGATATAGCCCATACCAGAAGACATAGTGCACGGTAAACACTACATCTCGCCAACAAAGGCATCTCAAACAAGTTATTTATGTTATTAGTGGTCGTATCGATAAATACTACATAACTAACATAACTTTAGTTATGTCGTAAGTTAGTAGTAGTTATGTAAGAAGTTATTTAATTTCCGATCACTTATGTCTTATACATTGTTACCCTACGGCATATAATCACAGAGATATTCATGAATTCGGATTTTTGTTACTAAATCCATATCAGAGCCGAGTCACGAGAAAATGGGTGAATAGAATTGAGTGAAAATCGATATGTAAAGTCTGAGAATAAGGAACTACAGTCTACGATATAAATATTTTTGTAAGACGCCCTAATATCACAGAATCGAAAGAAAACTAATGTGAAGGCCTGCAATGTAGAAAGTTCATAAACTTTATCAACAATAACATTACATTGACCATTGTTTGTTGTGATGTGATTTTTGTTTTCTGTTTCCACTCATCCCCGATAGATAGAATTACTGCAGCGTACCGAGGTTTTTTAAAATTTGCTTTACGTTGCACCGACACAGGTATATCTTATGGCGACGATGGGATAGGAATAGGGGTGTGAAGGAAGCGGCCTTGGCTTTAATTAAGGTACAGGCTGGTGTAACTGGTGTGAAAATAGGAAACCACGGAATACCATCTTCAGGGATGCCGGCAGTGGGGTTCGAATCCACTATCTCCCGGATGCAAGCTCACAGCTGCGCGCCCCTAACAACACGGCCAACTCGCCTGGTCGTACCGATTGTAACAGCCTGCCTGTATATTGGTGGGAAGTAGCTGGGGAGTTAGATAACTTTCTTCTTTAGCATGCCATTCCTCTGGTTCATACACTTTTTGATATTACTGGTACGTAACACACTTGTTCATCATAGAATTCGAGCTATTCAATCCCTACTCTGAGGCAGGGATTGGAATGAGTAGTGTGCATATTTAAAGGAATAATGACAGAGGAGTGTTCACGGCAGATTGCGACCTGGTTATTCCAGCTCTGAAAGTTTGGACTGTTAGATCGGCGCCGTAGTACTGTTCGTTGAAAGTGAGAAAGTGTGCGGTTTTTCATTTGATCGAGTATTTTATGTGATAACATTGCTTTCAGTCGCTATATTCCTACTGACGTTTTTGTAATGGCCTATCTTGAATTCAGTTACGAAAACCACCAAGTCAGTCTTTCTGAGAATCCCGTAGCGAAGCATGGGTACATCAGCTAGTATAAAATAAGAGTTTTGTCTGTACATTGCTCAAAATTTAAAAAGCATGGTATTTCTGTACCAGTCATGTCCATAGTAACAAGGAAATGCATTTTTTTAATTTTTTAATGTCTGTCTGTCTGTCTGTCTGTCTGTCTGTCTGTCTGTCTGTCTGTCTGTCTGTCTGTCTGTCTGTCTGTCTGTCTGTACGCGCATCACGAGAAAACGCCTGAAGAGAATTTAATGAAAATCGGTATGTAAAGTCCGGGAATAAGTCGCTACAATCTAGGCCATAAATAATCTTTTTGACGCCGAGAGAAATGGTTGTTTAGGGGAAGGCCTATAATATAATTCTCAAATGTTTATGTTATTAGTGGTCCTATATTAATGAAAACCGGTATGAAAAGTTCTAAAATAAGCCGCTACAATATAAAATCTAAATAATCTTATTCACTCTGAAAGAAATAGTAGTTTAAGGGAAGGCCTGAAATTTTATTCGCAAATATTTGTTATTAGTGGTCACATCTTAATTAAAATAGGTATGCAAAGTCGACGAATAAGTCGCTATAATCTACGCCATAAATAGTATTATTCACGCTGAGATAAATGGTAGTTTAGGGGAAGGCCTAAAATTTAATTCTCGAATATTTGTTATTAGTTGTCCCATCGTAAATAAAATCGGTATGCAAAGTCGGGGAATAAGTCGTTACAGTCTAGGCCATAAATAACTTTATTCACGCTGAGCGAAATAGTAGTTTAGGGGAAGGCCCAAAATTTATTTCTCAAATATTTGTGTTATTAGTGGTCTTACTGACAATCTATATATAAAAAATAAGAGTTTTGCCTGTACTGTGACCGTATCATCACAATTAATAATTATTTTAAGTTATATGCTTGGGAAGGAAGCAGGCAGCAAGCTTTCTTTGTGTGGATGTTGGGAGTAGCATCAGATTGCGCAGCAGAACGCCCGTCAGAGCGGCGCCTTACACACCCAGTGGGTGGCTTAGAAAACCCCGAACTGGGCATACGTCATAGAAGAAGCAGCGGAAGAACACTGTTTTAGTGACTCCATATTGAAAACAAATGCCAGCGTACAGCGATGCCAAAGCGATCGGGCCAATTTTAATGTATTTTCGGCTTAAATAAGGCTTGGTTAACCAAAATGCATCTGTCAGAGCAGTAGAAAAAATATTGCCTAAATTTTGAAATCAGGAGTTATAGTAGAAGAGATTCTCCAAGGTAAATGCGCTTAAAAACAACTTACGTAACAGGCTTGGCGTACTGACGCTACGGGTGAAGCCAGATGCCTTCGCGAATTCCCCATTTCCCCTCCGATCTTATTAATTAATTGCTGCAAACCCGCCGATCATTTTCAACTTCGCACGGCATAGCGCACTTGTGAATAACGAGTCACACAATCGGGCGTATTGCCGATCTCCACAGGCTGGTTGATCTAGGAGATGTGAAAATAAGGGAGGGGGCGAGGTCCGCCGGCCACCCCTATCCCTGGCTCGCCTATAAGTTTTTGCACTTCCCAGAGGACAGCAGCAGTCGTGAAGGAGCTTTCCACGGGAAAAGACGGCCGGTTCGCTATCGAATTTGCTACTCCTTTGTATATGAAGTGAACAAAGCGGGAGCGAATTTTCAGTGTTTTTCTCTTGTATTTTGGTGATAGACAACGTAAGATTATGATAATGTGACGTACCTGATATATCGGCCGCGAGGTAGACTGTAAGTTCATGAAATATGAAGTAGGTTTTGTATAGAAAGTGATTACACGATAGTATGCAGAACTTCTGTCGAAGAACGCTCTTGTAAACTAATAATCAGTAGCTGTAAAAGAGAACAATTGATAGGGATAGAATCATGGTATTCGAAGACCTATTCGAAAAAGGAAAGGTAGACGCCTGACGAAGAACTGTGTAAATCTACGCTAATTTATGAACAAAGCTTAGGGTGAGATTATTGCACTGATTATCAGGCGGAGAGAAGTGTTCCCGAACCAATAAACTAGATAGAAGATAGGGATAAATACAGTTGACTAGCGTCACGACTTTACGTGGCGAAAAATCTGAACCATGCGAATGCTGAGAATGTCCGTCGTAGCTGTGTCATAATTGAAGTAGACTAGCTGAAATTAGCCATTATCAACACGTAACCGTCGGTGGTTAAGGAACGAGGTAGTGGAAGTGAATGGTGACGTGTGAATAAGAAGTCTGTAAATTTGTGTCAACTACAATATATTTTCAGTGATCCCTGTGCTATTCAAATGGATTACGCAAGAAACCATATGGAACTTCTAGATCCCAGGACTCCTAGAGCCAGCGCCATGGAATAAGTCAACATGGGTAGGCCCCCGGAACTCCGGATGGGCCCGAAGACATCAAACTGTTGAGTACCAAGTTATGTTTCTACTCCAATGCTATTTCCCTTTGTAAATAACAGTAATGTAAGGATAGGGTTATTAATAATATGATTTGATAGGCTAGTTCCGCTTAGAATGGTCGGGAGACCCTTTATTCATTTTGTTTCAGTTAATTAGATATGGAAAAGGAGTGATCCAATGTCAGTGTATAGAATTTGGGACTCCTTTTAGTGGCTATATTTGCATGTTATCATAGTTTTGTTTATTTAGTGCTGAGAAGGAATTGAAGGGGAAAAACGGAATAGAAAATCGTGTAGATTAATGTTGTAGATCTCACCTGAGCGATTGCTGAAGTCAAGCAGGGATTAGCAGGTGACAGAGTCATTAACAAGTGCCCGTATAAAAGAAAGATTGGGAATAGAGTCAGCACTATAGTCGTAAAAGTAGAATCAGTAGTTTAGTGCATGTTAGTGTAAGCTTTGGCTGCAACTGAAGATGTTTGAGAATTGCTGTGCTGAGGTTACGTGTAGAAGCTCTGTTTAGTGTTTGGCGGGGTTTTAATAATTTAAATTATTTTTATGATTATATTATTATTATTATTATTATTAATTTTATTATTTCTTTTCGTATATGTTTGATCGATGATTTCATGCCGATCTATTTAAATGGCAGGTTAGTTTGATGCCAGGTACACAATCTCGGCCCTAACGGGAGAGATTAGGAGGCATTGTCCTTCGGTGAAAGGCGAACGAAAGTGTGAACTAGGTTACGAGAAGAAATGAGTGGTTGAATTCCAACTTCTGGCAAAATGAGGGAGTTTTTGATATAATATGGCTGTTTGATGTGAGAAATAATTATTGGTCATAATGATTGTATGAGTTGGTTCCAGCAGGTGGACCCTGCATTAGCTCAATTGAATTATTTTATTGACCCAGTGACTGCCGCTATTGAGCGTGTTAAATAGTCTCTCGCCGTGGTGTGAGGGGAGTATACTTGAGTCGTGATTTATTTGCCCCGAGAAGGGAGGTCCGTGAGGGACACAGCCAAAAGAACTCGCCTTGCCAAGGAAGTGTTTTCTGTTAAAATGCTGCACTCTACTGTGAGAAATAAGGCAGAAATTATATGTAACCACCACACACAGTCCATTAGCCTTGATACGAAGAACACTGTCGAAATCGACGACTGTCCGTGACACGATTAGCTAAGTTAGGGTTTTTATTACAGCGCCCTGGATGGAGACGGCCAGAGTCTCAGGTTCAGACCTCACGTGAGCACAAAGGGATCGACCGCTCGCTCATACAGCGGGTCACAACGGAATGACTACAGCCCTTGTATTTATTTGTACATGTGTTTGATATGTTTCTCTTTCAGGGTGTGTTCTTGTTTATTGTTAATCAATGTCAATTTGAATTTAGACTTCGTGAGAGTCCATTGATAGTAATCGCAAGTGATAAGTTTGTTTCGAGTCGGTGCTTGATTTCATATGGGAGACTTGAGACCATCTATTTCTTTTCCGCGTTTAAATGATGGATTTTTGATATGGTCGGAGCATTTGGATTAATTATTTCCAATTTTGTTATTTTTATTGATTTCTAGATATTTTCTGCGGTAGAGTTAGTTAGCCGACCATTTTAACGCGGAAATTTTTCAGTGTAAATAGATTTTTATTGTGTAATACGGGATTTAGTCCCAAGGAATACTCGCATTGGGAGGGACATGGCTTGCTTTTGTAAATATTGAAGGGTTATTTTATTATGTTGTCATACTCGACAGTTTATGTTCGACCGGTGGATAGCACACAATAAACCAATATAGCACACATCTAAACCAATGTGGCATTTATGTAAACAATGTAGGACACAGGTAATCCAATGGGATAAAATGTGAAAGTATGGAGAAGTAGTGTCATCCTCTCGGACATTCTTCGTTTCATTAATGTACGTGTCATAAAGGAAAATTTGGTGTATGAGAGACATTACCAGCGATCGTTGCGATCCACATAGATTTTCTGTGGAATGTGGAGGCAACTGCTGATGTCAATGGTAGCACGGACTTTTCCGCTGCTAAAATATATGTTTGTAATGTCACTTGTATTATAGTTATCCAGGATGTCAGTAATTGTTGTAAATATTTCCCCAAGTGATTAGTAAATTGTTTGAGACTATTTCGTGCCTATCTATACCGAAAAACAAGCATCCAAAAACCTCTTCCGTTCATTGTAAGCCTGTAAGATAGTTTAAGTTTTATAGCCTTTACTTGCCACGGACGGTCTTCGACCATGAGGAGCCGGTGTTTAGACCTCAGGAACGGGAGAGTAGCATTGACCTAGCTGTGCTGCATGGCCGATGACTTCTCATGTGAGTGGTTTTATGATACAATCCCAATGAGGGGAAATCGGCACAGGCCGAAAAGGTCCCTTGACTATCGACTTCCGTGGAGCATGGTCCCATGTGTTCGTGACGCGAAAGGGTTGGTTTGTTGTCACATGGTCCCATGAGTCATGGGGACGGTGGGAAAGGTCCCAGTACATTGCACAAAACTTAAAAAGGATGGTATTTCTGTATCAGCCACGTCCATATGACGCTGTTGATGGTGATTCGTCCATCGGATGGCGACGTTAAGCCTTCAGTAGACTCTTTGGTGCCATTGGAGAGGTGTAGGCTATGTGCCGACACCGGGTTTCACCCTTTCCCTTCCTACTATCATATATCACGTCATTCATTTCATCTAATTAACTCCTCTTGCGAGGTTGACGTCAGGAAGGGCATCCGGTCATAAAAGCCCGCCACGACAGATTCACCTCGCCTCATACCCGACCCCGGAAAGAAACGGGACAAGGTTAGGAAAGTGCGTTGCCTATGAGATATTAAAGGCCGGGAAACAGCAGACTAGACTCGGCCTCGAGATACTTCTGACTACCGCCACTAGAGTTCTCTTTACTGAGCTGTCTCGCCTAAGGTCAGTTTAGGAAGGTCTGGTCACGCTACCACAATTCTTTGTGGTGGCGGCCATGTTGAGTCTTGAGCATCGTTATAATGTGGGCGAGCCCGATTTGATAATGTGAAATATATTTGCATATTTTAGGAAAATGGGATACTGCGCTACACCAAATAGTCAAAGTCAACTGGCGGGATCTTAGCGGATACTGTATAGAACTGCAGGCGTGATAAATAGCAACCCACATGCAATTCCGTCTTGTTCGAGGTTAGTTCAAATACAGTAGAGACAATACACGACACTTCCGGATTTAGCCTTGTTAAAATGGGAGACTAGTCGCAAGTGGCGCTCCTAGTGGCTTGACCTGAAAATTCGTGTTAAATTCAAATATCAATGGAAATGTATATACGGAAATGGATAAATAACGTCTAGAAAGAAAGTGTTACTAAGATATTAACTCAAAGTTGCTAAAGCAATTCTGGTTAAATGAATGAAGAATTATTTAATAGGTTATTATTTAGAGACTGAAATTAGACATATAATCAAGATGTGAAATGGACTGCTGTGAAAGGGCTTGATCTTTCATTTATGCATTACTTTTTTAGCTTTAGAATTCCTGCCTGAACGTTCACGGCTAGATTTTTCTTTTTTCTCATTTAAAAGCATTGTATCATCATATTAAACCACTTGTCAACAAAAATATCGACACATTCCTTACACACATGATTCAATGAATTTACATTTAAGAGGTGAGTAATTTTCCTTTTAACTTGAAGCCAACTAAAAGAAAGAAAATCTATAAATTTAGCCTCAAAAACATTCAAACTTTCCCTATAAGCAATACTTGCCATAATGCCATTACATTAGGGTAAAGCAAATTTGCATCATCATAATTGTTTCAACAAAATACGTACATTTCTTAAATCGCCCATATTTTCTTCAGTGCTTGACAACGCATTACGGCATTCCAAATGGGGTAACTTGGAACACAACCAGCCACACTCATATGCATATGTATTTTCCTGAATTAAATCAAACCCACAGATGACACCTACAACAACACATCGGTATTGAATGTTAACTGCTGCACTATACAATAACATATGCATATTATATTTTAAGCCAGTTAAAATATGGGTCGAGCAGGTCAGAAGATTGTGAAATACTATAAAAATCTCTTTGTCACTGGAAGAATATATATGCAAACACAATATTACTTACAGTTTCTTGTCATGAGGGAAACGAAAGAAAGACCGCGCATTCTTCTCTACTTTATAGTTACTGCAGCCAAATACAGCACATACCTTTCCCCTCATGCCGAGAGGAGATATCAAGGAATGAAGCACGCTACTATTTAATTATGTCAACTCACTGAAAACGCATAAACAACACCAAAAACTTCACAAACAAATACACGTGCTCTTATGGCAGAATCAGTAGTTCTCAGGTCACTCCGCTAGAGAGAGAGCTGTTCCTCGATATCTCGCTGAGTGTAGCGTATTGTCTCTACTGTATTTGGTTATTTGTCACAATGAAATTATTCCTGACGTATCAAATGTTTATACGAACAATTTTTGTATTTGTGGGTTCCATGTGTTCTTTCTTCTGATATTATCCTGATGAATCGCAGTTTGAACAGAAGAGGGTAGATGGACAGAAACACTCAAGTGGAATTCCATCCCAAAAATGTTCCTAATCCACCCAAGTCTTTAACTGTTCTAGGAAAGTTTCCAAACTGAGATTTTTTTAAAGAAGCAACTAGAAGCAACTGCATTATAATAATAGTATTCGTGTTTTCTTTTTCGTGTTAACTACGCAAGGGAGGTCGTAGAGGAAAAATGGCGGTAAGGACCCTGGCACAAATAGAAAAAACAGGACTCAGCTAAGGGTCCCGTAGTCGCCAACCCACACTTCCAAGTTAAGGGACCCTGTGCTCCTTTCAGTCGCCACTTACGACAGGCAGGGGATAGCGTGGATGTTAGTATACCACCCCCACCCACAGGGGGTAAAGATTATGAAAGCCCATACAGGTTCGTAGTTATCTACCGCAAGTGTTATACCACTTCTATAAAACTGAGACATATTCGAATGATAAGTGTACCGGTAGCCCAATATTCACATAATGCCTAAGTACTCTTCTTCTTATTATTTACAATCTGGTATATGTCGCGCCGACACAGATAGCTTTTAAGGCGACGATGGAAGAGAAAAGTGCTAGGAATGGGACGAAAGCGACTTTGGCCTTAATTAAGGAACAGCACAAGCATTTGTCTGGTGTGAACAATGGAGAAACCACGGAAAACCATCTTCAGGGCTGCCAACCGTGGGCTTCGAACCCACTCTCTCCCGAATGCAAGTTGATAGCTACGTGACCGAAACCACACAGCCACTTGTTCCTTCTTCTTCTTCTGATGATGATGATGATGATGAAAACATAATGCAGGTGTCGGCTTTAAACCATTTTGTGGGGGTGTAAAATGTATCCAGGGTATCCCCTGTCTGCCGTAAGATTTGACTACAAAGGATCCAGGAATTCTTAACTTGAGAGCGTGGGTTGTGACCACGGGGCCCTTAGCTGAGTCCTGTCATTGCTTCCAATTACTTGTCTGGCTCCTCACTTTTCTATCCTATTCGACCTGTCTTGGTTAACACTTGTTCTTTTCCGATCCCGACGGTTATAGAGCAATCGAAGCTTAGGGAGTCTTTTATTTTCACGAACTTCGGGGCCTTTGACCTTTTTCAGATACCTTCATTTTTGAAGTGTCATATCCATTCATTTTTTCCCTCTAGTATTAATAGCGGATGGTTGCCCAGTTGTACTTCCTCATAAAACAAACCACCACGAGCACTTTGTAATATTTAGCTGCATGCATTATCCATAAACTAGTTAAAGTAGCTAAGAACATCACTCTTGTTGTATATGTGAAGTATATTTTTGCCTGAGAATCCAACGAATTCCCCACATGAATGGATAACAACAGTTAGCAAACATAATGCACTCAACTCAAGAGGCATTCAATGTGTGTCAACATGCTGAAGTACGCTTTTAGAAACGCAGTGCCGGTAACTACTTTCTTAATAAAGGAAATGCCGAAGGTAATTTACTACAACTGTCTTTAAGCATTTTAAGTACAATATTTCATGTATTCATACTACAACAGGAGTACCGTACAGATTTATATTTCTTTCAATAAGGTTACATATTTTGACAGATGATATTAATAAGAAACAAGTAAGACCAAGTTGTATAGAAGTAAAAGAATGTACGTGAGCACTTCTGCTGATTCTTGTTCCTCCAAAAATGACATTTTTGTTCTATTAATTATCTTCCTATTCAAACAGCTGTGAGTGCATTCACGTCATTTACGAGTTATACAGCTATATAACATGGAAAATAGATGCCCGGTTAAATTCTACAAGGAAAGTAATTGTTCGTTTGTTTTCATTTCAATATTTCGTACCTAAATCCTCTAACTTCGAATACACTTGTCTTTGGTTACGCTCACTTAAAGACTCAATATGGCGGCTCCATAAGTAGCATTTGGACTCGACCTCTCTAGACAGACCTTGGCCTCGCCCGCTCATTGCAACACGTTAGAGTATGAAAAACTATAAAAATCATCAAACTAGTAATTTTAGAAGGCAGTAAATAGATATTAGATAAAAGATAAACCAAGAGCAATTGTTTGACTTATTTTCTACAACGTATTTCTTACACTATGCTTACACGAAATAAGTACTTCACGAAAGAAGCAGAGAAATCTGATGGCGAGTTTGTCACTTCTTACCGATTCCTCTAATGGGAGTGTTCTAGGCGAACTTCGTGTTACCGCCACAAGAGCGCAGTAAGGCCCGAAGGGGTCCTGGAGCATACGAATGGGAGGACATGCTTCATTCTTTCTAATGCAATCAGCTGTTCTGTCAGGCATCGAAATGAGTGAAAAAAATAATTATGGGAACTGGAATTTATTTCAGTTGAAGGCGGAACTCAGAAGAAGAAATGTGAAAGTTCATGGAAGGAAGAGTGAACTTATAAAGAGGTATTGTTGTTTGGATTAAAGCTGCTGTATATTTTCATAACCTGACATAGGTCTAGGCCTAGTACAATGTCAATTTTATGGATGCTTTAATCGTCAATATCCGCGTAACATTTCGTATTTTATCCTTTGTAGACTCGAAGATTATGATGCCACATTTAATGTGGAAAATCGGAAGGAGGATGAGGAGGAGGATATTTTCATGATGAAAGTACCAAGTGCAATAGTGTACAAGGACGTAAATGAAAGTACAGACCTTCCAACTGTGACTGCCCAGTGTTTTACAAGATATTTAAAGAACTGTGAGCAACGTGATTCAGGTGTGGGTAGTAAAATGTACAAAGAGAGGTATTTGTTGTGCTTGCGTTGGGCACAGGAAGGTGAATTTACATTTTCAAAAGGCAGAGTTGCATCAGAGTATAGGAAAAATGTGGTATACCATGTAGACTTGAAAATAGCAGACTTCTTAATTGAGGAGTGCCAGTGTGAATGTAGTGCTGGTATGGGGCCATTTGCTCACTGCAAAAATGTATGTACTACATTACATGCTTTGTTAGATTTCAATACCAGCAAGACCTTCATCTGCCAGGAAACATGTACCAGCCAGCTACAATCTTTCCACAAGTGCAAAAAATTTAAAGCCTCCCCAGTTAAGGCAAATGCACTAGTTTTAAAGACAGTCCAGGTCAAGTCATCTGTTCAAGATATAAGAAGTCATGATCCCCGGCCACACCAGTTCGGAAATACTTCTTCATACAATGAGTACTTCAGAAATGTATCCATAAACTTCACTGCAAATTACCCATCTCCAAATCCCATGCCAATCTTACAGTTGTATCCCTCTGCACATCTTAAAGCTGTTTATAATGATCATGATTATTTCGGATCTGGTGAGGAGAAATTTTTAACTTCTAGAAAGTTGAAAGATGTTTCTCCAGGTGATTGTACTGATGTGGAACTTAAAACTAGGGGACAGAGTGCAAATCCACTTTGGTTCACAGAACGCTCCATCAGAATACCTAGCTCATTGTTTAAACGTGTTTGTCACCTTACCGAGAGGACTGACACAAAACAATTCTTAGATCAACTAACATCAAGTCATGAATTGTCTACACCTGCTATTGTTCATGGAAGAAAGTATGAAGCTGTGGCAGTAAAAGCTTTTGAGGAACTTTACTGTATGAAGGCACATGAGTGTGGATTATTCATAAGCACAGAACATCCATACTTATGTGCTTCACCTGACCGAGTTCTGGATGAGAATGAACTTCTTGAAATCAAGTGTCCATACTCATGCAAAGATGAAATGGTTTCCTGTGAAACTGTGGAATACTTGTATCTTTGTGATGTATCAGGAAACCTAGCTTTGAAAACTGATCACTCATACTACTATCAGATACAAGGGCAGCTGTGCTGTGCTGACAGGAGTCTTTGTAGACTTGTAATATACACCTTCAGGGACATGAAAGTTATCCTTGTTCATAGGAATGAAGAATTTATTAAACATATGATTTCTTCACTAAAACTCTTTCACAATAACTATCACAAATCATATATCATAAATAAGTTCCTCTACTTAGGCAGTGAATAAGAGATAAGTTCATAAACATTGTATAACACAACGTAATCTTTGTAATGTTTTGTAATCTTAATGCTGCAACATCATTTACCTTAAATGAAATTACAATTTAATTTATTTTATTACATAATTTTTGTTCTTAAAACTTAATTCCTAAAATAATAAGCACCTGTGCTCATATCCTAAAAGGCTGTAAGCCTACAACTGATCAACAAGTATAATGGAAATTGCTACACATCACTAGAAGTTCTGTTTTTATAGGTATTGTATTTTAAAAGTTACTTAAAACTGACTTCACTGGTATTAATCAAGCATCCTTCCCAACAATATTTCTTCTAAAATTGCAGAGCATATAACAAATAAATATGATTTCTGATGACAAGGAAGTATGTGAGGGATCCTTTGGAGATTGCAGTATTTTATGTTTTACCCAAGCCTATTAGTCTCTCAATATGTACCCTTGTACTGGCTATTTTCCTGTCTCTTCTTAAGATTTCACTTGGGAACCTATTCATTTTCTTAAAAAATCTTGGGATGTTAACAATGACACCATGAGGAACAAGTATATCTTGTATATCAAATCCCTTATCAGGCATAATGGAATCACCAAAGTGAAATTTCTCCAGAATGTCACTTCTTTTCATCATCTGTCTATCACTAGTTGCACCTCCATAGCATTGTGAAATATATGAAATCAATCCACCTGGTGTTGAACCAACTAAAACTTTTATTGTGTTTCTATTTTTGTAAGAGGAGAATGTTGCTTGTTGAGCTGTTGGAAGAGATGGTTTTTTGATGGGGCATTCAGTTGAGTCTATGATCAAGCGTGTGGTTGGATACTTAATTTTAAAATCAGTTGGCATATGAAACTTCACCAGCTGTTTTGAAGGCCATATATCTACCTCTTGCCACTGGAGATACATAAATCTTCTCCAAGTGTTAAAAATGTTTGAGATTTGAGAGACAGAAGTAGAAAACATGAAACTCACCTCTTTGTAGGGTAAATTCCTTCTTAGAATGATCATAGTCAAAAAGAATAAATCTAAAACTTCTAAATGTGTAGGTGGTGGGCTATTTATATAGTTAAGATGATATGATGCAGATCCTAGGGAATAAAAAACAAACATAAATTTCACATAATTTTCTAAGACAGTGTAATAGTGCAGCATGTTGTCATTTCCTTGAAAATGATTTATAGTGTATGGGACAAATTTGCTTTCAGTTTGGGTGAAGTGAGATTCTCTACAAATTTCACTTTTTAACTGTAGGCCTATTAATTCAGTCTGTGTTGCAGTACTTGAAGATTGTAGCCTTGCTGTATTTTGGTTATGGGGATGATCAGTAGTAGAAACCTCTAATTCTTCACCAAATGGAAAGGGGCAAATGTCATAAATAACCTCAAAAGCATTCTGGCTACTCGCAGGAGGTACACAGACACTGCTATCTTTGCCTCCTGGGATTAACAGTAACTGTCTCTTGTCATGTCTCTCTTTTCGTTTCTTTTCTGTTTCACTGCCCTCCTTTACTTTTGTCCATGCAAATACCGAAGGCACAGCTGTCTTTTGCAAGGTCTTCTTAAGAGGTATATTGCCTCCTGAAAATGAACACATTGTGGTATGTTATGGAATTGCAGATCGAATTTTGGGATTAAGATTTAATGTAAATAAGAGTAGCTATGACTTCTGCAGATCTTTCTAATATATAGGGCAATAACTGTAGGCCTACTACACATGCCTGTTATATGTACGGGATTAAAGGTTAGAATTAAACAGGAAATTCCTGAGGCGATTAATTAAGTACCAATCAAGCATTTAAGGGACCTTTAATTTCTAAACTATGTTACTGATGATTGAATTACATGTCCTACCTCGCCAAGTAGAACTTATATAATCCTTAGGTGCGAAATGTTCGAAACAAACAACACTGCTGTCAGTTGGATTCCATTTAATCCGCCGAATTTGTTTTATCCATTGTTTTCTCAAACTGGGATCCTTTGGAAACCTATGCCCTCCTCTGTTTTTACACAGTGGTACACAGCAGCACGTACTTGGCATTATTCACGCTTGTAAATGTCATAAACTATAACATTTACTTAACATTCGCCATTAGCCGCATTACGTATGGGACCTGTTGTGGTTATGCTGCACTCTGGTGACAACTTTTGACAGATACACGCCCATTGTGCCTCAGAGCAGGGGCAGTTCGTGACATTTTACTCTGGCAGGGCCTTGCCGCCATCTCTTTCCCCTCCCAAATCGGTCCAGTTTTTGTTGACCAGCACCACAATACTCTTAGATGAATAATAATAATAATAATAATAATAATAATAATAATAATAATAATAATAATAATAATAATAATAATAATAATCCGATGACGCTGGCTGAATAGAAATCTGCTTGCACTACATAATTAATTACATTACAGTGACATTTATGCACACACATTAATTAACAGGCTAACAGCTAATGCAATCCTGACTATTATGGCACGGCACTATTTCACTTATCACAATCACAATTGATAACAACAACATTTATGAAAACAAATGAACAGTGCACTCCCGAATTTCTATCTCCTTGCTCAAATTTCAAAGCATGACAACGTATTTTACAATTTGACCACTCTAGAAATAGTGCCGTCACGTTACGGTTATATTTTGAATCTTTATTTTAGCTTCTTTATAGAACTGAATGGTTTAAATAGTCAAATTCATTGTCTTGTAAAATGTTTTGGAATTAATCTCTAACAAGGTGGAGGAGAAAGCCTGGGTACATTTTAAATTGGTTGGCAATGTTGCTAAGGGCTCCGCCGTTCAGCGCTTACACCCGCCTGTACTGTTCTAACCCCTGACAAGCCCATATCGTTCTTCTAGGCTCCTCCCACACCCCGCACACTTGTAAACTCTTGGGACCTACTGAGGGCTCTGCCGGACAGATCATACCCGCCTGCACTCTTCCTTCCCCTGACATGTTGGATAGCAGCCACGGTCTGAAAGCCTTTGCCATTTTCTTGAAAATAGAAAAGCGAAATGTTTTCAGCTGAAATAATAAAGATAACATTGTATAACTGAACACTACACCACATAAGTTCGACTTCGCTACATTTGTCTATCTCTTTATGTACCGGTAATCATTTACAGAGTGAAATAACGTTAAATGGTTTTGAAAAGGCGGCGGGGCGGCACCCAAAAGCCCTTCATGCAAGAACCGCCACCGCCTCAGAGTATCCGACAAACGGATCGAGATTGCGGTCATAAATAACTTCGGTTTAATCCGATCTTTTCCTCCGCACATCTGATGTTTTGACATTCGTATTGAAGCCGCTCTTTGGTGAGCGATGTTATGCCCGTTTTGCCATTAGAAAATCCTATGTAATTTTTCAGCGTCTTCTGGTACGGTAGAGTTAGGCAGTGCAAGGATCACAGAAATCTGTAGCTGGTATGTGCCAGAGGACGCTGTTTCACCGTATTTCTCTTTTTTCTTCCCGCAATATTAAATTTGTTCTAACAGAAATAAAGCTCCTAAATGGCCAATTTTAGCATTCTTTCCAATTTGATTTGCTTTTTGGTCAAGTTCAAATACATTAAAACTTGTTTTTCTGATTTCACTACAACTACTACTACTAAAATGTTTTCATTACTCCTCTGAAGGAGGAGGCGGGCCTCTTAGACGGTGACGCCGTCTCTCAGGCCGGAAGATTTGTTACGGTGAAGGAGATGTTCGGAGAAGGTGAGGGGGTTGGCGGCCGTGGCCTATACTAGGAACTGTCCCGGCGTTCGCCACAGTGCAGGAGAATGGAAAACCACGGAAAACCATTCTCAGGACAGCCGATGGTTGGGGCCAGCCCTGTCCCGTCTCCCGAATGCAGAGGCGTGGAGCCACGGAGAGCCGTGGCCACCTCTCCTCTGCTCGGTTGGCCGGTCAGAGTGCAGAGCTGTTGAACACGGACCAGCCGTGGCCACTTGAGGGACGAGATCAGATTTCATTACCCGTTTCCTACTTCTCAATTTACAGATTGTTTTCTGTAATCTGGTATTTAATATTCTCATCCGTATATTTTTAGATTTAACAGGGATACTCGTAGCCTTTCCTTGACATAGAAACGAGACTTATACTCCTTTTCGTTTGTGGCTGACCAGTGGCGTATACTGAGGGCTACCAAGGCTATCGGTGAAGCCAAAACCTTAAAGGAGTACATGAGCACATTAAAATGTAAGCATCTGACACATTGTTCCAGTTACAAAACTTCAAAGCAATGCGAAAAAACGTCGCATGTATTTCTGAGAGCAAGGCATCGGAGAAATATATTGCAACCCAGACTCTGCGTCCCTCTCCCCTCGAACCACCTCACGCGGCTTGCTGATGTATGCTCTATTGGTGCGGGGACCGGGGGGATAGTTATGCTAGGCTTCGGTCTATCAGATCGCCATTGCTAACAGCTATGTGTTCCTCATCGTATATACTTCCTCACCTTATACTCATAGGTAACAGAGTGCTGACATTTCACTTCCGTTACTTCTACATCCTTGTAGGAAAACATTACCGGGCTGCTGTTATAAAAGAGTAATATAGTTTTCTTTTTATAGATAGATCTGATAAAATGAAATGAAATCTTTCAGGTGTAGTGTTATCTTGTGTTGGTTGGAATCGAACCCGTGATCATGGGTCGAACACGACCACTGATCTCCCGAGGAAGCTTATAAACCAGTGAACGATACGTACGACCTCTGATAATGCTGTGGAATTCAAAATTTGTATTTAATAATAATAATAATAATAATAATAATAATAATAATAATAATAATAATAATAATAATAATAATAATAATGGCATCTGTATGGGTTTGGTGGTGACCTAATGAGAATGAAATGAACGGCGAAGATGTCATAAATACACAGTCCCCAAGCCAGGGGAATTAACAGTACGAGGGGATTGATTCTGAGATCTAAACCTGGGCCATCGGACCAAAGGCAAGCATTCTATCCATTTAGCCACAAAGCCTGATTTTAATTTGCTAAACCATAGGCTGCCATCTCCACTGATCAGCTGTTGAGTATTGACAGTAGCAGAGGCCAGGATAGTAGCTTCTGAAACAGCTTTGACAACGCAGCAGGCTACTCCGTTGACAACTGGCTGCAGCTCAAGACTCTTAAAAGGCTTGACATTCGCTAAACCAAGCATCGAAGAAGGGTAACCTAAGTCTAGTGGTAGCCCACGTCTTGGACTCAGCGTACGCCACTGTGGCTGACGTATGAAGATATGGTATGTTCATCGTTATCTGAATCGGAACTTTTACTAAACTTTGATGGCAGTACATAATTTTTGGGAGCTGGACGCTTTCTGCGTTTGACATTTTCCTGTTTGTGAGCAGTATACACACTGAAAACAGAAGGAACTTTGATTGATGTGGTTACATTGAAATATGTTTCATGAGAAGAATTGCTTTATCGCCTTGCCTAGAAATAGCTTGTTCCCATTTCTTCCTTAAACCGCACTCGGAAGGGAAACTATGGAACGTCAATTTTCATGCTTTTTAAGAGTCATCCGAAATACATAGAGGTGCCGGTACACAACAGCGCACCTTCTTCTCAACCTCACAGACACTCACCGACAGAAACAATATTCACAATAAATTGCACAAAATCAACACAGCATCACAATTACTCCGCATATGTTGAAGACCACCAAGAACAGAACGGAAACCTGACATGTAGCGGTCAAACCGTGAACACGGTCGGGCCGCCTTTTCAGCGACAAATTAGTAGCTATGTACCGGCCTTGTATATCTCGCAGGCAACGGACAGTGATGGGTAGCTCGTAGATGAGTCGTTCAATATGAACTCCTATGAATTGTTAACTAACCACTCAATTTCAATGAACTGGTAGTTCAAACATTTCACTCACTCATTTTCTTCCCTCTCCCACTATCTGCGTCGCTCATTACTCCTTCATTCCCAAACCCATCCTACCTGTCAACTTTGTTCTTATACGTATTTCCTTCTTCATATGAGACAGGCTTCTTTGTTTATCTTTTCCTTGTCCCTATCAACTATCGCTTAGATGTTGCAATCGCGAATGACCTGTCTAAAGCATTTGATAGGGCGGATCATGGGAGACTAAAGGCAAAAATGAGTGCAATGGGACTAGACATAAGAGTGACTGAATGGGTTGCTATATTTCTAGAAAACAGAACTCAGAGAATTAGAGTAGGTGAAGCTTTATCTGACCCTGTAATAATTAAGAGGGGAATTCCTTAAGGCAGTATCATCGGACCTTTATGTTTTCTTATATATATATATATATCAGTGATATGAGTAAAGGACTGCCTGCTGTCATTTCTTGGTGGATACAGTACTTTTGCATCAATCTCTTAGCACAGGCCAGAGTAAAGTGTAGCTTCCACCGAAGTCCCAGTCAACATCCATGGCTGTGACAATATGGAAGCTGCTGGGGTATGGGTAGTGCCGAGCAATGACATTCGGAGCACGACTAGTGCATCCGAGTGTTATGAAAGGTGCTGCAATAGTACTTTCTGACCCAGTGAGGAAAGCAATGGCAAACTACCTCACTCCTCATCTTGCCTAGTATGCCTCATTTTGGTACTGCCATTGGTTTTTGGGGTTTCCTTATAACCGCATAACCTTCGGTGGTGCTATTTGAGGATCCAGCCAGCCTCTGGGCTGATGACCTAACAGACAGACATGAGTAAAGGAGTGGAATCGGAGGTAAAGCTTTTTGCGGATGATGTTATTCTCTATAGAGTAATAAATAAGTTACAAGATTGTGAGCAACTGCAACGTGACCTCGAAAATGTTGTGAGATGGACAGCAGGCAATGGTATGTTGATAAACGGGGTTAAAAGTCAGGTTGTGAGTTTCACAAATAGGAAAAGTCCTCTCAGTTTTAATTACTGCGTTGATGGGGTGAAAGTTCCTTTTGGGGATCATTGTAAGTATCTAGGTGTTAATATAAGGAAAGATCTTCATTGGGGTAATCACATAGGCTAAATGGGATTGTAAATAAAGGGTACCGATCTCTGCACATGGTTATAAGGGTGTTTAGGGGTTGTAGTAAGGATGTAAAGGAGAGGGCTTATAAGTCTCTGGTAAGACCCCAACTAGAATATGGTTCCAGTGTATGGGACCCTCGCCAGGATTACTTGATTCAAGAACTGGAAAAAATCCAAAGAAAAGCAGCTCGATTTGTTCTGGGTGATTTCCGACAAAAGAGTAGCGGTACAAAAATGTTGCAAAGTTTGGGCTGGGAAGATTTGGGAGAAAGGAGACGAGCTGCTTGATTAAATAGTATGTTCCGAGCTGTCAGCGGAGAGATGGTGTGGAATGACATTAGTAGACGACTAAGTTTGAGTGGCGTTTATAAAAGTAGGAAAGATCACAATATGAAGATAAAGTTGGAATTCAAGAGGACAAACTGAGGCAAATATTCATTTATGGGAAAGGGAGTTAGGGATTGCAATAACTTACCAAGGGAGATGTTCAATAAATTTCCCATTTCTTTGAAATCATTTAGGAAACGGCTAGGAAAACAACAGGTAGGGAATCTGCCACCTGGGCGACTGCCCTAAATGCAGATCAGTATTTGATTGATTGATTGATTGATTGATTGATTGATTGATTGATAAGCGGGTAAGTCAGAGGGTGTCCATAATTACAGAGCTCTGCCATCTGTTGGTAAAATTATTATTATGAAGCTTTATGATACCGCCGTCTCGAATCGAGACGGTGGTGTTTATGAGTGAGTAAGACACTATGAACGAGGTCGCTGCTGAATGACAGTGAGCAGCTTCATCACATCTCATTACTTCATGAACGAACTACTTCATTTGAACGATTCACAATAGAGAGTTGAATGAATGAAGTAGTTCATACGAATGAACTGGTTCGACCCATCGCCATAAATCTTACCCAACTTAGGCCTACCTTTAGCTGGTTTTGAAGAACTTATGACGTTCATAAAGCCGGATACAATAAGAATTTTGGAAACTGAACTATGCTATACATTTTTTACTGAATCTATCGATAGCCTGTTTCCTTGTGGTGCCCACTGTGTTTCCTACATTGGCATTGTGAGTTGGTACCGGTATCGCATAACACTATTCACATACCGGTATCTATAGAAATTCAGGACAAACTGACATTTCATTTTCACTAAAATAGTTCACCCACATTTCATTAGATAATGCGTCCTCAGGAAACCTTTCAAATTTGAACACTGATCAAATAGAAGGAATTTCAAAATAAAACTCCTGCTACAAACTCAATATTGAAATTACGGTGCCGGTAATATGATCAGTAGCGAATGAGATGTATTAAGAAAGGCTCACTTTTAGTAATTACGCTGACTTTGTCAGCAGTGTTGTGACCGGCTTAACGTCCCTACCTTACATTCCTTTAATTTAAAAAGCAAAAACAATATTAAAGCATTTTGTGTCATAAGAGTACCTATCGTACCAGGAGCGTAGCAAGCGAGGTGGGAGTGGGGGTACTGGGAGCTATACGCCCCCCACCCCATGTAATTTTTACTTAAAATAAACAGAAACTGACAATAAACTAAATAAACATTCAGAGAGACATAATTGTGAAATCAACAGATCTGCTGAATCTGCCTCAAACGTTAGATTTTAAGATTGTAAATTGAGTATACCATTCGCTGTAAAACTGTCAACCTTGTAAGATTTTGTCCTGTACTGCAATCTGAATATCAACATGATTCACTTGTATCAGTGCCCTTATGATGACAGCGCGTAGTACACACGCACAAGGACCTTCATTATGTTCTATCATAATTTTGTAACTATAACCCAACCTCACCCCCAAATCGACCAATCCTGGCTACGCTACTGACCGTACTTTACTGTACTGAAAATAGAAAGTACAAACGTAGACATCCCCAAAAAGAGTACCGGTACATATACTCTTTAAACAGCGCGTCTGGTAACACTACACCGTAAGCTTATGCAGGAAACTTGGTGGAAAGCTGAAGGTGTATTCAATAGAAAGCCTCATTATTCTATAGCCCACTATACCGGTACCGTACTATACTGGATCGCACAGATGTAAACATAAGTACTTATGGTAAAGGACATGTCACAGCGCTGAAGGCACTTAAGTATCACCGTACATTAGAGAATCCTTAGTAGGGTGGGTACCTACATAACACTTTCAAAACCGAGTCTACATGCAAACTATACTTACTTTGCAGAAGCGAAGCCAGACAGCAGACAGGGTAGATGAGTTTCCCAAAATATTCTAAGTAAATACTAGCAAATATTTTATTTGAATTCAGTATATTACCGGTACTGAACTGCGCAGGCGGCGAACCATTGCAGCGATCTTCACCTAGCAAGCAACAGCTCACGCCACGTAAGCGGAAAGAACTTCGACTGCCTTTGTCGCCCGATTGGGTACAGTCGCTCATCGATGCGCGCGCATTTACTTACCCCCATAATTCCCATATTTGCTTACCCCGTAAGCGCCTACCTAAAAATTTCGTTCCAATGAATTTTTTTCACTGGAATGAAAAGTAGTGTGTTTTATAGCTATTTCGTTTATAAAGCTCCACGCAGGTGCCTTAAATATCAAACATCAGTTCTGTAGTCCTAAATACGATTTAGATTGTACCGGTGTCTAAGGCACACAGTTAAAATAATACCAATAATATTGGCTAACTACATTTACGGTTTTCGGAGACACCGAGGTGCCGGAATTTAGTTCCGCAGGTGTTCTTTTACGTGCCAGTAAATCTACGGACACGATGCTGACGTATTTAAGCACCTTCAAATACCAGCGGACTGAGCCAGGATCGAACCTGTCAAATTGGGGTTAAAAGGCCACCGTCTCAACCGTCTGAGCCATTCAGCCCGACTCGCACACTTAAAGGTAAGCCTAACCATCCACTAGATGCAGTGGAAATGAAAGGTAACTTAATGAGAAAAGTGGAAAAGCATTAAGATCGTTGTTAAAATGATTTTTAAAAAAACTACATGAAATATTAAAGATATTTAACTGAATTGGGGGACGGTGGGTTTGAATTCCACCATCAGCAGCCATAAAGATGGTTTTCCGTGGTTTCACATTTTCACACCAGGTATACGCTGAGGTTTTACCTGAATTAAGGCCGCAGCTGCTAACTTTCGAAATCCAGCCAAGGGCGCCCGTATAGTAGTTTGTAGGCGGGGGCTAGACCTGGGGGTGTGTAGTATTTTTAATATTTTGGAAGACGAATGGGGACTTGTATTCCACAGTAGAATAACACCCACAGTATCCCCTGCCTGTTGGTGGGGGGCGGTACTACCACTTCTACATAATACCGACTGTTAAATAATTTCCTTGAAAGAAAAACACCTCACTACATTAGGTTTTCTCCTTTCCCTGAGAGCTAGGGGGGGGGGGGGGCGGGGAGGGGCAAGGCCCCCCCTTGCCCCTGGGCATGTGTGCCCTTGTCCCAGTCCTTTCCCATGCTTGCATCACCAAAGACCTTCAATGTGTTAATAAAAAATTTAAAAAACTTAATCGGCAATTTCCGAATTCCATATCTGATAAACAAGAGGACAGGAAACTCCACCTTTGGTACATTTAACCACTGATATGCAGGATATTTCCGTTATTTTGTTTCAGTGGCCACACATGTTAACACGCTACAGCTATGGAGCCTAGCTCTGCATTCAGGAGATGCGTGGGTTCGAACCCTACCGTTGGCTGTCCTGAGAATGGTTTTCCGTGGTTTCCCATTTTCACTTCCAGGCAAATGCTATGACAGTTCCTATTCACAGGCCACAGCCGGTCTCTGCCACCAAATAGCTTTTAAGGATAATAGTGGAACCTTGGTTGCATTTGTGTGTTTGCTGGGAGACATGCTTACAGTGCCATCCCTTGGTACGAGTTGGATACTACACTTGCCGTCTGCAGTTCTGTATTTTAGTTGTTGGCATACCAAAATTACTTTGCATGGTTCATTGCTTATACCATCTAAGATTTCTTTTGGGTGGGGGTTAGGATTTTTCATTTGGGGGATATTCCAGAAAACGAAAACTACAGGAGCAAATAGTGGCAAGAATTCGAAAGGCAATGGAAGAGACATTCATTGTCCTTGAACAGGGCAGTAGAAAAATATATCAACCAGCAGAAAATTAAATATATGGCAGCTGGGAAAGCACGTAAGGAGAACATGCCAGCCTCAGTAACTGCAGGCAATTACACCTTTGAGAAAATCTTTCTGCATGTCTTACACAATCTGCCCAAGCAGAAGTTGTAATTCTTGCCTCGTTCGTGAGTCTGTCAACATGTGCTCTGGAGCACTATCACTGAAGAGGGGTGGCAGTGTAGTACCAATATCTCGAAAACAGTTGGTTTTAGGGCTTTACAATGTGGTTTTCAGTTCCATAGGAACTTACCAAGACTTGTTCCTCACTTCCTAGGACTTAAAATGAGCTTTGTCTTGTCCTTGCATGACAAATTTTATTTTTGCCTATAGTAACGTATGGGCAAAAGGCCTAAATCTAGGACAGAAGCTGAATGCAGAAGATGGAACTATGTTCCTAATTTCAGCTTTCTAGGTCTTTTGGATCTCGAGATTTGGTGATCAGTACCTGGTATTTGGCTTTTAGATATACATTTGCTACTAGACTTCCTCCCGAATAGCTGTCATGCTCATATTTATTTTTGATTAGTTCATGGTGGTGACTGTATCATAAAACTCTTCGCACAGTGAGCTGATTATCATAAGGCCCTGACTCAGAAGTACAAAAATAAGGCTCGCTAAGAAAACCTCAAACATGAGAAAAATTCAAGTACTCTATTTTTCTCACCAAAGTTTTTAAAAATAACTTTTTTTACAGTAAAATATTAACTACATTCATTGAGAAATACTTAAAGACAGCACAGTTATTATAATTAGTATTATTTATTTACCACAAGTCTGTTCACTAATATGGAAAGTCTAGAGAAAAAGGATGAGCCCCCATGTACATATAAAGTGTTCCCTAGACCTATCTTAAGATGAGATATTATTTATAGTTTACAAAATTCTTAAAATGTATTCTGCACGATATACAAAAGGTGATCAAAAAGTAAGGTTACAAAGCCTGCTGTGAAATATGTACATGTTATTTCATACAACCAATACAGTCAACTGATAGTACATACATTAGGTTATTTTTGACAGAGTCGCCATATCAGTCTAGGCACTTGTCGCTTTGTGGGGCGAGTTTGAATATTCCCTCCCAGTAAAAATACTATCCTTGCGTGTTAAGCCACGTTGTTGTGAAGTATTTCACCTCCTCATCTGATGCAAATCGTCGCCCTCCTAGGCGCTCCTTCAAGTGAGGAAAGAGGCGAAAGTCACTTGGAGCAAGGTCTGGGCTGTAGGCAGGGCGGTCGATGATGTCCCAGCGAAATTGCTTCAACAATGTGGTGGTCTGCTGGGCTGTGTGAGGTTGTGCACTGTCGTGGAGGAAGATGGCGCCCTTGGTGAGAATTCCTGGCTGTTTCCTCCTGACTGCTTCGCGCAATCATGTCAAGGTCTCACAGTATCAGTCATTGGTCACTGCGTGCCTTCTTTCCAAAAACTCCACAAGTATAACACCCGTGCTGTTCCAGAACACCGTGGCCAACACCTTCCTGGCAGGTGGGACCACATTAAACTTCTTTGCCTTTGGAGAGCAGGAGTGTTTCCACTCCACTGATGACTGCTTACTGTTGGGCATGTAGTGGTGGATCCATGTTTCATCACTAGTGACAGTGCAGTGAAGAAAACTGTTCCCTTCCATAGAGAACTGTTGCAAAAGTTGCAGAATTGCACCCATACACGTCTCCTCGTCTGGGTTGGACAGATTTCGTGGAACCCATCAGTAACAAACTTTCCAGTACTGCAGAATATCACAAACAATGTGATGAACACTTCCAAACGAAATTCCCAATTCTACTGCCGTGTGCTGTAATGTGATACTCCTGTTGCCTGAATCAGCTCCTCCTCATGAGCTGTGTTCAAATCTGTTGACGCCGTGTTAGGTCGGCTGCGGCGATCCTTATCGGTGACATTTTCTCTACTGGTTGCAAACTTTTGACACCATTCTGCAACAAACTAACAGACATTACAGTCTCTCTGCAAACCTCTACCAGCTGCTGGTGAATTTCAGGTGCGGTTATATGTTTCGCCCACAGAAATCGAATAACTGAGCAGATTGTTTGCGAGACCAGTTTTCGGAGCGAGTCACAATTTGTGTTTGCCTTCAACTAGCACTGTAGGTTGTGGGTGGCTGAAACTCTGCACAGTTGCCAACCGCATAGTTTAAAATTACTGCACACTACTAATTTCTCTATAACAGATGAAGCTCCAGGAATGTCAGCCTTGTAACCCTAGTTTTTGATCACCCTTCATATATATATATATATATACTAAATTTTTTACTGTTTGTTCATTCTGTCTTGATAGTTAGCTAATCATAAGATAGGAAACTTAAAAGGGTCCACCTTTTCAATACAAATAAATGTTATAAGTTTTTTTACAACATATATTTACACTTGGAACTAGTTTCGACGCTGTTTGGCGTCATCTTCAGCCAAAATGTGGGAAATAGGCATAGGCGTAAGCATGTAGACATTTACATTATACAAGATGTTAAATCAGTGTGATTAAATGAGAGACATGAAATAGTGAATTACATTGTCAGTTTACAAAATGGTCATGAAGGGTGAGTCAAAATTGTATAAACATGAGTTAGGGTTCAAAAACATAATCACTTAAAAACATATAAACCTCAACAAAACCATGCGGAAGTTCGAGATGAAATTGGTATTGGAGATTCAAATTGTCTCAGACACTCTTCCATTGAATGTTGCCTGCCGCAAGTGTAGTACAAAACATAGGTTAGATTTTAACAAACACAATCGTCTCAAAAATGCACATAACATTTTAAAAATATTTTAGGTTGAGATGAAATTTTTAAAATTTTTTAAAATGTTATGTGCATTTTTGAGACGATTGTGTTTGTTAAAATCTAACCTATGTTTTGTACTACACTCGTGGCAGGCAACATTCAATGGAAGAGTGTCTGAGACAATTTGAATCTCCAATACCAATTTCATCTCGAACTTCCGCGTGGTTTTGTTGAGGTTTATATGTTTCTTAAGTGATTATGTTTTTGAACCCTAACTCATGTTTATACAATTTTGACTCACCCTTCATGACCATTTTGTAAACTGACAATGTAATTCACTATTTCATGTCTCTCATTTAATCACACTGATTTAACATCTTGTATAATGTAAATGTCTACATGCTTACGCCTATGCCTATTTCCCACATTTTGGCTGAAGATGACGCCAAACAGCGTCGAAACTACTTCAAGTGTAAATATATGTTGTAAAAAAACTTATAACATTTATTTGTATTGAAAAGGTGGACCCTTTTAAGTTTCCTATCCTACGTTCTCAGTTCAATACGGACCAGAAAAAAAAATGAAATTCTTAGATTTAAAAGTTAGCTAATCAATTATTCAATCATTCAAGTGCTCTCATATTTCCTTTCACTCTAACAGCCTGCTGTTCACTCATTCATTTCTCACATACTTCCTTTCATTCACCCAAACACTCCCAGAAACATGAAACAGTTCCATTAAATTACATTTGAAATTTTGGGGGGGAGGCAAGTTCTTGACATCCCCTGACAGTGAGTTCCATAGATTTGTGGGATGCCAATAGAAGCTGAAGCTCTTCTCAAATTCAGTTTTTTTATTTTCCTAATGCTTGATTTCCTAATAGTATTGATTTAATGTCTTGAATTTTCAAAAACCCGTACGTGCTGTTTAAATTTCTCAAGTTCCATTTCATTTTGGTGGTGTTTGAACACTCCCCATAAATACCACGCCCTGCTGGGTACGGCCTTGTTGCCACTAACCCACAGTATTATGTTCTGAGGCCTTGTATGTTGCTGACTGCTTGGCCCTTACTTAGCAAAGGAAAGATGAAATTTCTACGAAAAGAGCTTAACCCACATCAAAATTCTGTGTATGAATATTACCCAAGGTAAAATGCACAGCTGTATTCTAAAGTTGAAAAGATCTCACTTCCTACGAGGAAGCGCCATCTTATATTTTACGCTCATCTCTCTTGAACGCCTAGCACCAAAATATCTCGAAGAATTTTTGATCGCCTCATGTCTTGAAAATGTATCAGTCTGTGGGCATTTGCAGTGAAGAAGGATCTGGCTGGTGCCTCTAAGATGCCGGCTCAAGAAAAAAAAGCAAGTTCAGACAATTAATCAAACAATCATCAGTGATCTGCATTTAGGGCTGACAACCTACCAATTGTTTACCTGACTTAAACATTTTCAAAGAACTTGGAAATGTATTGCTATCCCTTACTTCCCGCCCTTTAAATAAATATTTGCCCCAGTTTGTCCTGACGAATTCCACCTTTCTCTTCATATCATGATCTTCCCTACTTTTAAAAGCTCCGCTCAAGCTTATTCGTCTACTTATGTCATTCCATGCCACTTCTCCGACACAACTCAAAATATACCACATAGTCAAGCAACTTGTCTTCTTACTCCTAAACCTTCCCAGTCCAAAGTTTCCAACTTTTTCATAACACTACTCCTTTGTCAGAAATCACCCAGAACAAATTGTGCTGCTTTCCTTTGAAATTTTTTCCAGTTCTCACATAAAGTAGTCCTGGCACCATACACTGGAGCCATACTCTAACTGTGGTCTCACCAGAAGAAGAGATATGTAACCTTACTTAACAACCTTGTTAATGTGATTACTCCAATGAAGATCATTCCTTATATTAACACCTAGGTATTTACAGTGTTGTCCATGAGGTACTGTCATCCCACCAACACAATAATTAAAAGTAAGAGGACTGTTCCTCTTGGTGAAACTTACAACTTGACTTTTAGCCCCATTTACATTCATACCATTGTCTGCTGTCTATTTCCCAACATCCTTTAAGCCCCTGCAGATGCTAACAATCCTACAACTGTTCATGACCTGGGTACAGGGGATAAAATATCTTCTGGAAAGAGTGAGAAGACCCGGGTGTAAAGTGGTCCAAAGAACAATGAAGCACACTATCCAAACAGATGAAGGAGTACTGAAAATCTAGAATGGTTGCCAAGTGGCCGAAACAACAGTTATGATTTTTAAAATTAAAAATAAAGCAATCATATTCCCTAGCACAGGAAAACAAAACATAAAAATAAATACTGATAACATTTATTTCCAAAGTGCTTTCTTTGTACAAGTTGCTTCATGTTGCACCGACACGCATACCGGTAGGTCTTACGGCGACAATGGAATAGGGAAGAGGGTTAGGAGTGGGAAAGAAGCAGCCATGGCCTTAATTAAGGTACACCCCCAGCTTTTGCCTGGTGTGAAAATGGGAAATCATGGAAAACCATCTTCAAGCTGCCGACAGTGGGGCTTGAACCCACTATCTCCCGAATGCAAGCTCACAGCTGTGCACCCCTAACCACACTGCCAACTCACTCGGTGTAGTTGCACTTAATTATAACAACAAACATAAACCACATCGAAACCAACTTTCAACCTATTAGGTTGCTCTACCAATTGAGCTATGGTGGCCTAGGCCATCTTCGTTCTGTTGGAAAGGATCTAAGCTACAGGTCTGGCACAATTGCCATCACACTGTAAGAGTGCGTTCAACACTAGAACCGTGGCTGGGTCATAACTATCCTCTGTAGCATGCAAAGTCAACCTGCCCTTTGAGCTCTGGGTTCGGGCTTGTGGGAAAACAGTAACTGTTTCTGACAATGCTATCTGCAAATGAATTGAGAGCAAAGTTGTTCAGCTCATATCTAACTTTCAACTCTTTCTTACTGTTAAGAAAGTGAAATGTCATATTCAAACTCCAGCAAATTAACAGTTTGCAGAGGCAAAATTAATTTCTCAGAACTTTCATGTTGATGGTAAAAAAAAACCCATAAAGAGTCTGTAGGGTAGGTTTAAAATAATTGTTGAGGAATTTAAAAAGGGGTACAAACCTTTAAAGGTGGTAAGGAATGGTAAAGACTCGCTACATTGTAACAGAGAAGTAAAGAGACTAAGAAGAAGGTGCAGGTTGGAAAGAAATAGGCTGTGGAAGTAAGGAGAAATTGAAGGAACTTACTAGGAAATTGAATCTAGCAAAGACGTCAGCTAAGGATAAGATGATGGCAAGCATAATTGTCAGTCACACAAATTTTAGTGACAAATGGAAAGAATGTATAGGTACTTTAAGGCAGAAACAGGTTCTAAGAAAGACATTCCAGGGATTATTAATGTACGAGCGGAGTGTAATTGTGAGAATTTACAGAAGGCAGAAGTATTCAGTCAGCAGTATGTAAAGATTGTTGGATACAAGAAAATGCCCAGATAGAGAAGATCACTACCGAGCTCAGTAGCTGCAGTTGCTTAAGTGCGGCCAGTATTCAGGAGATAGTGGACTCGAACCCCACTGTCGGCAGCCCTGAAGAGGGTTTTCCATAGTTTCCCATTTTCACACCGGACAAATGCTGGGGCTGTACCTTAATTAAGGCCACGGACGCTTCCTTCCCTTTCCCAGCCCTTTCCTGTCCCATCGTCGCCATAAAACCTATCTGTGTCGGTGCGACGTAAAGCAACTTGTAAATGAAAAAAGACAAGGTCACTAATACTAACGAAGTACTGAAATATACCTACAATAATACAGACATTTACAATAAGATACAAAAGTTGTAAACTAGAAAACCAGCTGGAATTGATCAAATTTCTGGAAATATATTATATGCAATGGTTTGGGATATAGTGCCATATATGAAGTACTTGATTGTTGTTTGGTTGAAGGAACTGTACCAAATGAATGGAGAGTTGCTATAGTAGCCCCTGTGTATAAAAGAAAGGGTGATAGACATAAAGCTGACAATTACAGGCAAGTCAGTTTGATATGTGTTACCTGTAAGTTTTGGAAAAGCATTCTTTCCGATTATATTACACATGTTTGCCAAATTACTACCTGGTTTGATAGAAGGCAGTTCAGATTTAGGAAAAGTTATTCCACCGAAGCTCAACTTGTAGGATTCCACCAAGATATTTTAGATTCAGGAGGTCAAATGGGCTTTATTGTGATTGATCTATCTAATATGTGATATATGAAGCCATCTCTTTTCAGTTTCAAATGTGTTAATTCATAACCGTTGGGTTCTTCAGTCTGTCAAAACTAATTTTGAATAAATACATTTATAAACTACATGGAAAACAACAACATATGATACTATAATTTTACCTGAATTTTAATTAAGTTGTTTCTTTTTCAGGTACCGTCAAATGGGGTGATTTTGGACAGTTTTGAGGTTATTTTCATCTCTTAACTCACAAAGGTAATCTTAAATTGTATTGTTTATCATCCAAATAATGAGGTATATTTCCAATTAATACAATACCCTAAAAACGAAAAATATACGCCAACATATGTGTTTCTGAGAAACACGGGGTGAATTCGGACACACATGCTTTTTAAACTGCTGTCTGATGTTTCAAAGTGCATTACTTGATTTCGGACTCAAATAATCCTTTTTTTTTTTTTTAATTCTACATTCTTTCTGCTTTTGTGCAATGATATTTAAAGAGTTCTCAGGGTGTCCAAAATATGGCTAACTGGCTAAATCATTGTAATGAGAAATTTAATGTGTTATTGATCAATCTTTATTTTCTAACAAGATAAATGAAAAAAATTCTAGTCTAATTTAAAATATTAATAGCTATAAACTGCACAGAAATCCTACTGAAAGATCTTAATCATTATTCTTACAAACGACAGTGTTCTCCCTAGGACCTTTTTTGATGGGCGCACCGTCCTGCCGTTTTTACAGGCCGCCCGGCTAACATAACCTAGGTAATTGCTAGTTACATAATATCCATACATATTTGAATCACTGGGTGCTCCAAATTAAATTGTACGTACTGTAAAACTGTTTATTTACATGACAAATCTTCATTATTATCAGCATAATTGCTTCAGTTACATCAGAAGTTAAATGTTTAGCTTGACTGTCATGTAGTGTAGTGCTCGAGCAGTGTCTGGATTAACGTGGAATCGCATGCCAGCATTCGATTCCGCATGACGTCACAAACCCGTATGACACTCCACAGCAACTGAGTGGTAAGACCCGGTGTTACATGGTTATGAACGAACAGTAGTCAAACCCCAGCCCTGAAAATGGTTTTTCGTGGTTCCCCATTTTCACATCAGGCAAATGCTGGGGCTGTACCTTAATTAAGGCCATGGCCACTTCCTTCCAACTCCTAGCCCCTTCCTATTCCATTGTTGCCATAAGACCTATCTGTGCTGGTGTGACATGAAGTTACTTGTAAATAAAATATAAAAAACGTGAGGAGTAGAACACTAGAAGTTCAAAATACTCTTGTGTCTTGTTCATAATAATAAGACTAAAATAGTTATATTTTGTAGTTAATGTTTAGCTGTCTGATATTATTATCAATACCTGGGGGGAATAAACTGAAATTTTAGCATGTTCATTTTATACGTAATATTCTCCGCCCGGCTACTCATTCCTCCCACCCAGCTAATGAAAATTTCTGAGGAGAACCCTCAATCATACAAATGGCAATGCAAAAAAAAAAAAAAAAAGTGTTGATGCAATTAACATGTAGCTGCCATGGACTATCCTAAATCTAAAATACATTTTCTCTGAAAATAGCATTCCTCGTTTCTCAACTTGGGCTGGAAGTATTTTCAAAATTTGTTCTTTAGCTATTGTATACCATCAGGGATGTTAGGGAACATAAGCACTTTTCTGCTGTTTTTATGTGAGTGCAAGAACTTGACATCCACATCCCTTGAACGAATATTTGAGGCCACGCCAACATACTGTCTCGTATGCTCTTTGTACCTCAATGTGTATTTATAATTTGCAACAAGGAAAGCCTATTTTGTGACACCAGGACATCATTACCTTCATTGTGTGTTTCATCGCTTTCGTTTTCACTGCAGCTGCCAGCACTATCACTTGTTTCTGCACTGCTTTTATCTCAGCAAAGTCACGGTCAGACTTCTCACGAAGAACATTTAATTTGCGGCGGCAGGAAGTTGCAATATGTGCTGGAGGGTAACGAGCTTC
Organism: Anabrus simplex; assembly: GCF_040414725.1. Classification (NCBI taxonomy): domain Eukaryota; kingdom Metazoa; phylum Arthropoda; class Insecta; order Orthoptera; family Tettigoniidae; genus Anabrus; species Anabrus simplex. The sequence goes on along the minus strand of NC_090265.1, from coordinate 26,007,869 downwards.
CTTGAGCATTTCCTTCTTCCTCATTTAGTACTGGTTGTCCTCCCTATTTTTTTCGGATGTACTTTCTGCACTTTATTTTGTAGGGTGGACCGAAGTATTGCACACAAATCAAATTCTTTCCTATAAGACAACTTGCCATTTTTAATATCACGAACGGCTTTTTCTAATAGTTGTGGTTTGTAATTATACATTGAAATAGCTCGTTTCTGCCTTTGACAATTTCAAGGCATTGTCCGAAATCATCCAGACTGCTTTCAATTTTCAATAAAATGTGCATAAAACACTACTTTTTACTAAATCACACCAAAATTCCAGAGCAATCATTTATAAACACTTCAGTCAGTTGATCTCACTAAGAACTGTAGATATAACGCATTCATCCTGGTCGCGACAATCAAAAGTATGAACTTTCAACAATGCCAGTGCACACTCGATATTTTCCAAAGTATGAAATCAACTCGTAATAAAAAGTGCAGAATGCGGGGAACTAACCTCAAGGTCAAATTAAAACATGCGTGAAAATGCAAAGCAGCGGTGACTTGTTGCTGTGCAACAAAAAAGGCAAATCTACCATACTGTCTGAAAACACCCCTGTGTCCGAAATTACCCCATTTGATGGTAATTTAGAAATGTATTCACCGAGCTCGATAGCTGCAGTCGCTTAAGTGCGGCCAGTATCCAGTAATCGGGAGATAGTGGGTTCGAGCCCCACTGTCGGCAGCCCTGAAGATGGTTTTCCATGGTTTCCCATTTTCATACCAGGCAAATGCCGGGGCTGTACCTTAATTAAGGCCACGGCCGCTTCCTTCCAATTCCTAGGCCTTTCCTATCCCATCGTCGCCGTAAGACATATCTGTGTCGGTGCGACGTAAAGCAAATAGCGAGAAGGGCAAATATAGGTAACTTATCAATATGAGATCAGGATCCTGTTCTAGAAATGACTGAGTTGGAAGTTATAAGCCAAATTTGCTATGGAATAACAAGTGACAGTAGTATATGAGAACCTACAAACCATTTGTACATTGTACTAAATTGATTTATTTACATGTTCGTGCTAACCCGACCAACATGTAGGCGTACATCATGAAAGGAAGGAGGATGGGAATCTCTTCTAATGCACTGCAGATGGTGTGATCATGAGGGGTGTGGAGAGGAAATTCCACTAATACAGTGCAGATGGCATGATGTGTATCTGACATGATCAGTCCTGTAGACTGCAGTCTGTAGGTACAGCCCCAGCTATTTGCCCTTCTCCACCACCTCCTGATGTACTCTGTACATAATGATTAAATTATGTCAGTTTATACAAATTGATACAGTTGATACAAAGAATCAAACACATGGAACAAGCCGTTAACCCTAGAACTGGCAATGTTAATTCTTGTGGTGGTAGCCATATTTGGCAGCTTTTACTTGTATAAATAAAATACAAAATATCCACAAAATATAAAATAAAGCTATGAAGTTTTATATATCTACATAAAACTAATACACTGAGTATTGTCATGGTGACAAGAAACTGCACAAATGTTTTGACTAGACAAATGTACAGCCTTTCAAAATGCGTAATTCCTAAATTCAAAATAATAATGAATTTTTTGATGTTGTCACAAACAATTTTTGGGCTAGGAAGACTTGGGAGAAAGGAGACGAGCTGCTTAATTAAGTCGTATGTAATACCAATGTAGTTGGTCCATTATTGGACATTATAAATTTTCCAGCCACCTCATTGCTGGTTGCCAGCGTTTTGCCCCAGAGTGCTAAATTGGGCTCATCAGTTCGTAAATAGCACACCCATCAAGATGTATGGCTAGTGGATACCATGGAGGCCACTGCGTAGGTTACTTGAAGCCACCGGCAGTGCCAATGCACAATGCACTATGAGAGACTGTGTCTCTGTTCCGAACTGTCAGTGGAGAGATGGCGTGGAATGACATCAGTAGACAAATAAGTTTGAGTGGTATCTTTAAAAGTAAGAAAGATCACAATATGAAGATAAAGCTGGAATTCAAGAGGACAAATTGGGGCAAATATTCGTTTATAGGAAGGAGAGTTAGGGATTGGAATAACTTACCAAGGGAAATGTTCAATAAATTCCCAATTTCTTTGCAATCATTTAAGAAAAGGGTAGGAAAACAAGAGATAGGGAATCTGCCACCTGGGCATGCCCTAAATGCAGATCAGTAGTGATTGATTGAAACATCTCAACTGTACAAACTGAAATTGTCAGTAATGTTTCTGTAATGCACTGGCAAAAGCTTCATCAGTATGAGAGATATATTCTTAAGAATATTATGGAAAATGTATTGGCATGCAATCATTTGGAGGCTTGCCCTCAGACCACGTTGTTATGATAGGTTACTTCATGGAGGTTTGTCATCACTTTCACTTTCCGATATTGATGCGAAGAAATAGCTGATAAACATCTCAAAATGACTCTGAATCTGTTGGTTCATTCTCAATAACCTCAAAGTCACTTTCGTCACTTTCATCTTCCAACAAATTTTGCACTATTTCATTAATAACTTTCCGTAATAAAGTGAAGACGGCATATTTACACTCACTGTACTAAATATATATATATAATAAATCAAATAACGATATATATACAGAAGTAAATAACTCACACCGACCGTAAAACTGTAAAATAAAATGTAGGATAGCAAAACAGAGCCCATGAAGGTTTGTTTACAAACATTACAGACAACTCAAACAGATGGTCAGAAAACTGCACTCATTTGTTTCTGTGAATTTGCACCAAAGAGGTTGTAAATATGAATGAAACTGAACTCATGGTTGTTGTCAACATCAAGAGTGACAGGAAGTATACTGTCATGACATCTTTTGAAGAAATGACTTTTTTTTTTTTTTTTTTTTGTGCTTCACATCGCACCAACACAGATAGGTCTTATGGTGACAATGGGACAGGAAAGGCCTAGGAAGGGGAAGGAAGCGGCCGTGGCCTTAATTAAGGTACAGCCCCAGCATTTGCCTGGTGTGAAAATGGGAAACCAAAGAAAACCATCTTCAGGGCTGCCGACAGTGGGGTTTGAACCCACTATCTTGCAGATGCAAACTCACAGCTTCGCGATCCTAATCGCATGGCCAACTCGCCCAGTAAATGAGGAAATTACGAAAAGAAATATGAACATGTTGAATATTCGACTGTTCCACAACAGTGAGGACCAAAGTGTCGAATATTTGACAGTTGCCAGTTCTAGGGTTAAACACATGGCAAAACATGCATGCTTACTTAATATGCAATAATCAGTATTGAATGGCTGATCAAATATTAACTTTTATTTTAGATGGATTAATCAATATGGTTTAATATGATTTTTTTTCTTTCATACAAGCACCTGTTCGTGGAGTATATGGACAGCTGAATCTCTGAAAAATACCGTGATGTATAGGTACGTGAATTAGTGATATCTTCACATGCATGAAAATACTCTGAGGAACGGAATGATTTATAGGACATTTTCATCTTTAATCACTCATACATACTGAGAAATTACTTGAAGAATATCACTACCTGTGTTCCATGGATACACTTTTGCTTTTAAACTGTCTTGTTTGTCACTATTTACAATATCCTTAATAGCTTCCATCAACGAATAACCTACTCTTGGAAATGCCAAATCATTTGCAGATAAACGTAAACAAGGGCACAAATCATTCTTCCCATCACCTACATAGGCTACCGTAGAAAATGTAATTCCTTGCTGTGCCTTTTCCTTTATGTAACTTTCCAATATGTAACCTTTACACAGATTTTTTGAACTCAGTTCACACCAGTCTTGAGTGTGATACATTTCTATCTTCAAGCAACCGTCAGAGTCATAGTGCGCAGGATTTGTAAATATTTGACTAACAGTATTATCAAGTGAATGATCCACCAACCAGTCGGAGATAAACTGAGAATTTGAATCAGATATTATTATGACATCACTGGTCTCTTGTTTGAGAAGAGAAAGCAGCTTATCGAAACCTGGTGTAACTGGGATACTTTTCACACTACTTTGGATTTGATCACGAGTAACACCATTAGAATGGAGAAGATCAAATATTTTTTGCATATATAAAGTCCATCCATCTGACCGGTACAACTCCTTCACCTCGGTAGGTATTTTCTCAGAGGGAATAAGATCTCGAACCACTAGATCAGAATTCTTGTTGATGATTGTATGATCGAAGTCGAATGCAACCAACAGACGTCTCAGCATCTATCAGAGGAGAAAACAGACAAATATTAACAACACCAAATTATCAGACATAAAAATATGACATACATGGAAAGAAAATGCCGTACAATTATACTGTACATTACAAAAGGAGGAAAAACAGACAAAAGACAATTATTTGTCCCCCATATACAAAAGATAACCTCACGAGGAATGTCACACCTCAGCTTTGTTGCATAGATTTTCTGACATCAGTGATATCCACGCTCTCAGAGCCTACTATATATCTTGCATCCTACCAATTATTGAATTCGCGTCTCCCATTTGGTCCACCTTTTCATCCACTCACCTGAATCATATTGACTGCACGCAGCCATTCTTCTGTGCCATTGTTAGAGCCAGGGTATCTGATTGTCGAAACTTGAGCAGCAATTGGATACTGGATAATCTAAACCTTCGCCCGTTATCTTGTCGCAGGAAAGTAGCCGACTTTAGATTCTTATAAAATGGTGTTAACGGTTTATTTCGTTCTCCTGAACCTGCATCCTTCTTTTCCCTACATGTCCCAAGTTGCAAAACCAGGATAAATCCATCTCTTCATATTCCATATTCCCATCTCTATCTTGTTCAAGGAACTGTATTTACCCGCATTCTAACCATCCTTAAATCTTTATCTTCTGACAAGAACAACTTGGAAGTTTTTCTTCGTATGCCTCCTTTAATCGATTCTTCCTTAACTTAACCTAGCTCATTTCCATCATACTTGTTTTGTTTTCTTCTCATTGCTGTCCACTCTATTGTACATAATGTAACATTTATTTTTTACTGTACTATACCATTACTTGCCGGCTCCATGGTGTAGGTGTAGTGTGCCTGCCTCTCACCCGGAGGCCCCGGGTTCGATTCCCGGCTAGGTCAAGGATTTTTACCTGGACCTGAGGGCTGGTTTGAGGTCCACTCAGCCTACGTGAATAGAATTGAGGAGCTATCTGACGGTGGGATAGCGGCCCTGGTCTAGAAAGCTAAGACTAACGGCCGAGAGGATTCGTCGTGCTGACCACACGACACCTTGCAATCTGCAAGCCTTCGTGCTGAGCAGCGGTCGCTTGGTAGGCCAAGGCCCTTCAAGGGCTGTGCTGCCAAGGGGTTTGGTTTGGTTTATACCATTACTTATGTGTCATACCTGTATTTATCTTACTGCGCGTAGCTATAAGTCCTTCTCTTCATTTTACTTTCAATCTTTAATTTTCCTCGTTCTTTTCTTTTGCCTTTATCTTTTATTGTTTATTGTTGTGTCTCTACAGTTATTTTGTTAGTTCTTAATTTTCTACTGCTAGTTTTATCATTAGATGGTTTTTCCTCATTTTTCTTTCACTTATTTTTTATGTTTGCATTGTGCTACTCCATTGTGAATATTTTTTCCTTGTGAAACTCTGTAATTCGGCCCCTCGCTGTTTGGGTTTCACAAACAAACAAACAAACAAACAAACAAACAAACAAACAAACAAACATGAATATAGAAAGTGGTGGTTGTGGTGATTATTGTTGTAAGAGGGAAGTACAACTAGGCAACTATCCTCTGTTAACACTAAACAGAGAGGGAGAAATTGAAGGGGTCTGACACTTCAAAAAATGAAGGTAATGGCCAAAGAAAGACATGGGCCATACAGGGTGTGAAAATGAAAGACTCCCTAGGCCTCCATACGTAATATCTTTGGGGTTGGAAAAGATCAAGAGTTGACCAAGCGAGGTTAGTTAGGATAGATAAAAGCAAGGAGCCTTAAGCAAGTAAGTGGAAGCAATACTGGGACTCAGATAAGGGCCCTGCGGTCACCAACCCACACTCCCAAGTTAAGAGCCCCCAGGGCCCCTTTTAGTCAACAGGCAGAGGATGCCGTGGGTGTATTCTACTGCCTCTAACCACAGCAGGGGAATACATACACTAGAGCTTAGCAACTCCAAGTGAAACTCCGCAAGATAAACTTTCAATAAATTTCCCCCTCCCCGCTCTTGTTAGACCAATAGCTTTCTAATCTGTACAGGGGAGTGCCCCATCCTGAGCCGATAGAAGTGAAGATTGCCCAATGTTGCCGAATAGTGGCCACAGGTCAGTGCTTGCCTAGCTCTCTGGGGAGACACTGAACTGCTCTAGCTCCGTGCTTTGTCTGTCACTGCATGTGGCTTGGCAACACTGAGGTGTATGCTAGCAGGAAACAGACCTAAATAGCCAGTGCTGCCGGCTCTCGTATGCTGAGTTTTGCACTGTACTGAGCGTGAGATTTTTGCTGAAATCTTCATTGAGATATGTTTCTTTATCCTATTGGAATTATATTATCTCCATATGTTCAGTAACGGCAAGTGCTAAAAACAAAGTTTTTCTGAGCAAAGGGAAAGACTGGTGGTGATTATTATCTACTAATAAAATAATTATGTTACTTGCTTTATGTCGCACTAACTACTTTTACAGTTTTTGGAGATGCCGAGGTGGCAGAATTTAGTCCCACAGGAGTTCTTTTACGTGTCAGTAAAGCTACCAAAATGAGGCTGGCGTATATGAGCACCTTCAAATACCACCGGACTGAGCCAGGATCGGACCTGCCAAGTTACGGTCAGAAGGCCAGGGCCTCAACCATCTGAGTCATTCAGCCCGGTGTGATTATTGCTTTAAGAGAAAGCACAAGTAGGCAACCATCCCCCTATATAACACTAATCAGAGAGAAAAAATGGAAGGGATCTGACACCTCGAGAAAATGAAGGTATTGGCCAAAGAAGACAAGGGCCACGAAGGGCGTGAAAATGAAGATTCCCCATCTTTCGGAACCTAATACCATCTGAGTCGGAAAAGAATAAGAGTTGACCAAGGGTGGTCAAGTAGGATAGATGAAAGTCAGGAGCCTGGCACAAGTAAGTGGCGGCAATGCCAGGACTTAGCTAAGGATCCCGTCGTCGTCAACCCACACTCCCAAGAGCTCCTGGGGCCCCTGTTAATTGCCTCTTACGAGAGTCAGGGGATACTGTGGGTGTTATTCTACAAATATAGTTGGTCCATTATTGGGCATTAAAAGTTTTCCAGCTAACTCATTCCTGGTTGCCAGCATTTTGCCCCAGTGTGCTAAGCTGGGTTCATCAGTTGGTAAAAAGCACACCTACCAAGACTCTTGTCTAGTGCATGCCATGGAGGCCACTGCATTATGAGAAACTTTGTCTCATTTTCAAAAATTGATGCCTGCCTGGTCATCAGACGATATAGATGTTGATATGTTAGGAACTAATATTCAGTTTAACCCTTTTGCTCTCAGGCTGTTTTCACCAGACAAGCCCAAAACACTCAGACCATTTTTCATGATTATGCATGTTAAAAAGTAAAATATTGCCTTGTAAAGAAATCCCCAGATACAAAATTGAAAAATGTCACAATAGTACACTATTCAATATAGTTTTAGGAAAAAAAATCCAAAATTATTCATGGCATATTTTATTACAAAAAAAATATTGAAAATTGGAAAAAATATTACAGAAAATAAAAATCAGTTTTCAAATACTAAAAAAGTAATCTGTTCTTTAGTGATATTGTTGTTCATTCATTCTAAAAATAAGAGCATTTAATTCTGTATAACATGATATAATTTTGTTTTTTGTATTCTTATTTAGTCATGAGTTATAGCACCCGACGTAAAACACTGTACACGTATCTTCCGGATTCAGCATTTGTGCTTTGGAAAACATTCTCCTATCATCACTACCTGTAAAATCCAAATCACTCTTCTTCTTATCTACAGCTTTTCCCACACCTATGGTGTCGCGGGGGTGAACTGTGTCGCTCATGTGGATTTGGCTCTGTTTTATGGCCGGATGCCCTTCCTGACGCCAACCCTATATGGAGGGATGAAATCGCTATCGCAAGTTTAACTAACAAGTTTAGTGATATTGTTGTTCAGTCATTCTGAAAATAAGAGCATTTAATTCTGTATAACATGATATAATTTTGTTTTTTGTATTCTTGTTTAGTCATGAGTTATAGCACCCGACGTAAAGAACTGTACATGTACCTTCCGGAGTCAGCATTTGTGCTCTGGAAAACATTCTCCTATCATCACTACCTGTAAAATACAAATCACTCTTCTTCTTTATCTACAGCTTTTCCCACACCTGTGGGGTCGCGAGGGCGAACTGTGTTGCACATGTGGATTTGGCTCTGTTTTATGACCGAATGCCCTTGCTGACGCCAACCCTATATGGAGCGATGTAATCACTATCGCGTGTTTCTGTGGTGGTTGGTGGTGTAGTGTGTTGTCTGAATGTGAAGAGGAAAGTGTTGGGACGAACACAAACACCCAGTCCCCAAGGCGATTAAAATCCCCGAACTGGCGCGAATCAAACCTGGGCCCTCTGAACCGAAGGCCTCAATGCTGTCAAACGTCATAAAAGAAAGAAAAGTTCCACCTAATCAATACTTATTGAAATGTATTAGGTGGAACTTTCCTTTCTTTTATGACATTTGGTGGCTATCAATACCGAACAAAAATGAAATTTATAAATCAGGCCTCAATGCTGACCATTCAGCCAATCAGTCGGACTAAAACCCGAATCACTATCGGCTATAAAGTCACTGTCATAGTCTAAAGTATCTAAATAATCCAAAACATCGGAATTATTTAGCCTAGAACATCGACCAGCCATTAAAAAAATTAGGCCCACTCGTGGCACGGAAATCTAATAACAGGAAATGTTAAACTAAACTTCAATTGAAAACACCGATAAATATTGAATATAAACAAAATATAATAAACAATAAACTACTATTAAAATGGAAACAATAAAACGAAGGAAAGCATGTATTTTGGAGCATAAAGGAGACTGTACTCGCAAGCAGCACACTTCAATTCACCATGCTGTAAACATACGCGGTGTGATAACTTCATTTGTTCCAAACAGATCAGCTTAGTGTCTCTATCTCTCGAGAAAAGTGTAAACTAAATCCAAAAGCTACTATTGTTGTCTTTTCCTGACATCTGGGAGTCCATTAAGGTACTAATACAGCCATCCGAACACAGAGCCGATAGATCGGCACGCTGAGTGTTTTAAGCAATACCATGTCAACCGATAGATCGGCTTGCTGAGCGTATAAGAGTTAATGATTCACCCCATCAATACACTTCACTTTACACTTTAGAAGTAAGAATACATTTAATTTTAAAGTATATGCATTCTTTGGTACCTATTTCATCTTTTATTTAAGACCTTGAGCCATAGCATCTCAAAACTTATTTTATCTAATTAAAATACAGAAATATTACTGTCCAATAATTTAAAATGTCCCTTCTAGAATGCTTCAAAAACACACTCAAATCAATACACTCTGTTTTCCTATAATACTGTCCACCACTTTCTTAAAAAACTCTTTTACATGTTAAAATTTGATTTCATAGCATTATCCTCTACTTAATGTGCTTGAGATCTGACATAGCTTCAGTGTACCGAAAGTTTTGGCCTCGGAAATGGGAGAATAGGATCTTATCGTTTCTTAATTCGTCAACTGGAGAATACTGAAGCTTTCAATCTGATAAAATTCAAGAGACAATGTCCTCCGTACGGCTGGTTCCCATCTGAGCCTAGCTCTGACCTGCTTCTCACCACACTGCTGCGCGTGTTATTCTACCGCTCCCACCCACAGGGGGATGAAGGGAGAGAGATAGCATTAGCATGTTCACTGTCTACTCTCTCACACTTGCTCTGCTCTCTGTACCACACCAGCTGATGGAACTAGCGCTTATATTGCTTACTTCAACTTGTTGTGCTATAGCTGATGTTCAACTGAAGCATAAGTGGACCAATCGTCCCCACTGATGAAAATGAGTTAACTGTTGCTGTCTGTTGTTCTAGAGTTAGTGCACCGGACCAACACTTTGTGCACTAGAGCTGTTTTTGTAGATGTCGTAAATAATACTGCTTCAATGAAGAGAAAGAACAAAACAAACCTCATGTTTTCCCCCCCTCCAATGGAGTGAAAGTCGTGCTCGTAACCAGTTACATGTGTAGGGTAGTCCAAGGTGAACATAGTGATGAATTCATACTGGAATTGTTTGAGTTGGATCAGACACATTTCAATGACACTTGAGTGAATGTTTTTTTTTTTTGATGAGATGTCTCTTAGTGACAGACCTCCTCGAAGTGATGGGTGGTGTTAGTGGTGATTACTTTGGGAAGGAAGTGGCCATGGCCTTAATTAAGGTACAGCATTTGCCTCATGTGAAAATGGGAAACCACGGAAAACCATCTTCAGGGCTGCTGATAGTGGGGTTCGAACCCGCTATCTCCCGGATGCAAGCTTACAGTCGCGCACCCCTAACCGCATGGCCAAGTATTTTACGTGTCAGTAAATCTACCAACACGAGGCTGACGTATTTGAGCACTTTCAAATACCACCGGGATCGAACCTGCCAAGTTGAGGTCAGAAGGTCAGGGCCTCAACCATCTGAGTCACTCAGCCCGGTGTGATTATTGTTTTAAGAGGAAGTACAACTATAGGGTCGATGCATAAGTTCTTGCGGTATTCTTTTGGGTTGGCAACAATGCAGCGTGAAAGGATTGCTTATCGTTACTCTGTTGTTTTAACTGAGTTTCGAGTTTGTGTGTTGTGAAACACAGGTTTTCTTGATTGTGGATGTATTATTTGTCTATATTTCAGACAAACGGATATGGAATGTCAAGTTGAGAAAAGTGAGCATTTCCAACACAATTTACTCTTTGAGTTTAACCGAGGATCCAGTGTAGCAGGAGCTACAAGAACAATTTGTGAAGTGTATGGGAATGAAGCACTTGCTGAAAGAACAGCCCAAAAATGGTTTTCCCGCTTTTGAGCAGGATGGTTTGACTTGTCTGATGATCCACGTTCTGGAAGACCTTCAGATTTTGACAAAAATCACTTGAATGAGTTGCTTCATGAGAATCCTTGTCAAACAATGTGGGAAATGGCGCAAGTTTTTGAATGTGATCAGTCAACTATTGTATGCCATTTGCATTCGATGGGTAAGGTACAGAAATTGGGTATATGGGTACCACATGTGCTAAGTGACAGTAACAGAAATCAACGAGTAAACACCTGTTCGCCATTCCTTGCCCGGGACAGGTTGGCTTGTGATATGCATGAAGCATTCCTTTCAAATATTGTCACCGGTGACAAGAAATGGTGCCTGTATGTCAACATGAAGAAGAGGAAAGAGTGGCTCAGCCCATCAAAAATAAAAAAGCAACTCCCCATGCCAAGGATAGTGCCCATGCACAGAAAATCATGTTGTGTGTTTGGTGGAACAAAGATGGCATTCTTCACCATGAACTTCTTCCGAGAAACATAACGATTACCTCTGTTGTGTATAGTGACCAGCTAAGATGACTTGCCATTGCTATTGACAACAAAAGACAACAACCAGTCTTATTGCTCCATGATAATGTTTGTCTGAATACAGCGCAATTGCTAAACTTGACTGGGAACCTCTTCTTCATCCTCTGTATTGCCCTGACCTTATCCCCTCAGATTTCCATCTTTTCTGCTCTCTTTCTAACCACATTCAGGGGCAAGTGTTTCCTGACAAAGCTTCTCTTGACCAATGGTTAACAGATTTCTTCCAGTCAAAATCAAAACAGTTCTACAGGCGAGGCGTTCAACTGCTACCTGAATGTTTGCAGAAGGTCATAAAGAGTGGAGGTGAATACATCAGCGAGTGATTGTGGCTGTGAGTTACAGTGCATGACAGTGACAGTAAAATAAAATAAAACATAAAATATAAGAACCGCACAGACTTATGCATCGACCCGATATTAACACTAATCAGAGGGAAAATATGGAACAGATATGACATTTTGCTCGCAATGACGCTTATTGCTCTAAACTATTAAGGATGGATAGTAAAGAGCCTCACTAGCAATTGAGCTGAACACGGCGCTTGCATCACGTCATTTCAACAAGTGCCTTGGTGCTCTTATTGTACCACAGTTAGTAATCATGTCTATGTGTGCTGACTCCTGGGAGTTGCCATATTTTATAAACTGCAGCTAATGACAGACAGGTGGTACAGAAAGTGTTACATAATTTACAATATTATCTTATAAACCAAATGTATTTCTGAGAGCAGGTTGGTTGGTACCAAGCCTTTGTAATGAGCACTTCACTCTCCTGCAAGTATTATGAGGTAAGATTTACAGGGTTTACCTTTCAAAATGCCAACAGCCGTAGCCGTGTTGAAACACCGGATCCCGTGAGATCTCCGAAGTTAAGCAACATTGGGCGTGGTCAAGATTTGGATGGGTTGCCACGTGCTATTGGTGGGGGGTAAGGGAATGGAGGAGTGGAAAGGAACTGGCCACCCTACCGTATGTAAACTCCAGCTCAGGCACACCTCTGCAAAGGTTCGGACCTGGCTTCGGGCAGAATATACCCTTATAATGGTCCGTTATTGGACATTATAAATTTTCCAGCTAACTCATTCATGGTTGTCTGCGTTTCGCCCTCGTGTGCTAAGTTAAGCTCGTCAGTTGGGACTTAGCACACCACCCAAGACGCAAGGCTAGTGCATACTGAGGAGGCCACTGCATAGGCTATTTGAAGCCACCAGCAGTGCCAATGCACTATGAGAGCTATGTCTCATTTCCAAAAATAGATGCCTGCCTGGCCATCAAATGATGCAGATGTTGATTTCCATAGGGAACCTAAAATATTTGTCCTGAATGAGTAAATTTATAATACCAATATAATGGTCCGTTATTGGACATTATAAATTTTCCAGCTAACTCATTCTTGGTTGCCTGCGTTTCGCCCTCGTGTGCTAAGTTAGGCTCGTCAGTTGGGACTTAGCACACCACCCAAGACACAAGGCTAGTGCATACTGTGGAGGGCACTGCATAGCGAAACGCAGGCAACCAAGAATGAGTTAGCTGGAAAATTTATAATGTCCAATAACGGACCATTATATTGGTATTATAAATTTACTCATTCAGGACAAATATTTTAGGTTCCCTATGAGAATCAACATCTATATCATTTGATGGCCAGGCAGGCATCTATTTTTGGAAATGAGACATAGCTCTCATAGTGCATTAGCACTGCTGGTGGCTTCAAATAGCCTATGCAGTGGCCTCCACAGTATGCACTAGCCTTGCGTCTTGGATGGTATGCTAAGTCCCAACTGATGAGCCTAACTGAGCACACGAGGGCGAAACGCAGGCAACCAAGAATGAGTTAGCTGGAAAATTTATAATGTCCAATAACGGACCATTATATTGGTATTATAAATTTACTCATTCAGGACAAATATTTTAGGTTCCCTATGGGAATCAACATCTATATCACAGAATATACCCCTTACCTTACCTTTCAAAATAATGTTGCGTGGCTCCTTGGTTGAATGGTCAGCGTTCAGGCCTTCAGTTCAGAGATTCTTGGGTTCGATCAGGTCAGGGATTTTAATTGAGTCTGATTAATCCCTCTGACTTGGGGGCTAGGTGTTTGTGTTTGTCCGAACACACTCATCTTCATGCACACAAGACACACCACCTACCAACAACTACAGGAACATTCCTCCACACAAGGTTGGCGTCAGGAAAGGCATCCAGCCGAAAAACAAGGCTACATCCACGTGTGCAACGCGAGTTTGCACCTGTGACCCAAGGGTGTGGAAAAAGTGGCAAGAGAACACCTTTCAAAATAATGTTATACTGATGTACATTTAACTGTTCTCAAGTTTTACTGTCTTTAATTTTCTATATAGATGAATCAACACCATCAGTTAGGCTAGAAGCAGACACTAAATAGCCAACAAAACTTCAAACGCCCTTGTCTGGTATTATGTGTTAATCCCGCGAAATATGAAGTCATCGCATTTGGCTTAAGAGTAATACCTCTGAGCTGCATTGGATGATGGTGGTGGTGATTTTTGTTTTAAGAGGACCATCCTCTATTAACACTAATCAGAGGGAATATAGGGAAGGGGTCAAAAATACCGTCAGGGTCGGAAAAGAACAAGAGTTGACCAAGGGAAGTTGGTTAGGATATATGAAAGCAAGGAGCCTGGCACAAGTAAGTGGAAGCAAGCCATGACTCAGATAAGGGCCCCATGGTCGACAACCCACACTCCCAAATTGAGAGACCTTCGGGCCCCATTTAGTAACTTCTTACGACAGGCAAGGGATACCGTGGGTGTTATTGTACTGCCCCCACCCCCACGGAGAACTGCATCAGAGAGGAAGCGATCCATGATAGTGTTGTGCAGTTATTAGGAATGAAATGCAAATGAAATGGCATCTGGCTTTTAGTGCCGGGAGTATCCGAGGACAAGTTCGGCTTGCCATATGCAGGTCTTTTGATTTGACTCCTGTAGGTGACCCGTGCATCGTGATGAGGATGAAATTATGATGAAGACGACACATACAACCAGCTCCTTGTCAGAGAAATTAAACAATTATGGTTAAAATTCCCAACCGTGCCAGGAATCGAACCTGGGACATATACATGCAGTGAACTTACAGAGAAATCAACCCTTAAGGTCAGTAATTGCCTTTGCCGGCAGGACCTAGTGTCTACAGTGCACTATGTCTTCTGGTATGGGCTAGAGTAATTTTGTTACTTTCACTGATCTGTCTCTGTCTTATACTTTGCTTTGACAATATGAAAGTGACTCAGGTATGAGCGATGCTAGTAACGCCATTCCTTCTGCAGCCAGTCCCTGCTATGAATGGTGTGAAAATGTTGCTCATAGGGTCGATTGGTGCATGCATTTCAGCGGGCTTGGCAGACTGATATGTAATAGCAACTTCTGGCTTGGTGAGGAAAGCAACGGGAAACTACCTCACTCCTCATTTCCCTAGTATGCCTCTTCAGTGATGCCTAGGCCATCTATGACAGCTGATGGCGGAGCTGTTGAGGATCCAACCAGCCTTAGGGCTGAAGACTGAACATACATACATAAGGTCAGTAAAATGCTCTCTATCTTGGGAAGTCTGATTAAATCTGTTTCTGTAAGCACTGCAAGAATGCCTCTGTAGCGTAATGGTTAGCTCTATTAGCTGCTGTCCTTGGAGGCCTGGGCTTGATTCCCAGTACTGCCAGAAATTTAAGAATGGCAGGATGACTGGAATGTGATTAAAATGGCATATGCAGCTCACCTTCATTTGGCGGGGTGCCTGAAAAAAGAGCTGCACCACCCCGGGAGGAGGACACAAATTTACTCGCTGAAGGAATGATCTATTTCTCTTATTTTCTACACATAGTACAGTATATGGTATAGAGTTATGGCATTTTATTTCTTTGCAAAATTTTCATAAAAATCTTTTTTTAATAGAAAAGAGCCATTAGACATCCAGGAAAAAAGGAAATACACAGAAAGCTGGAAAAGAAAGACTTTTGCTCCATCCAGCCATGCACACGTTTAACACACTGCCAGCCAAAAAGGAGCAACACTTGGATGATTTAAAAAAAAATGAATTTAACAAACCCAAAATTACATCATAAAATACATCTTCTTCTTCTTCCACACTCTGATACGATCATGTGCAAGTGGACTGTACCCTGATTTACGGCCGGATGCCCTTCCCGACACCAACCCTATGCGGAGGGATGTATACAGTATTGCTTGTTTCTGTAGTGGTTGATGGTGCGATGTGTTGTGTTGTGTGTATAGAACAGGTATGTAAAGGGACAAACACCCAGTTCCCTTGTTGGAGAAGTTAGACAGAAGTGGTTAAAATGCCCCACCCAGGTAGGAATCGAAACTGGGACCCTCTGAACCGAAGGCAACGATGCCGACCATTTCAGCCAAGGAGCCTGGCATGAATTACAATGAATACAAAAATTAATAAAATTTAAATTATAATGAACGTAATTGTAAACTAATTTTCAGAAACTGAATTTTTCTTAAGCGTTATGCTTCTTTTGACCAGCACTATATTCTATCTGAGTTCATTTCCATTAATGGTATCTACGTTTGTATAGTATGTTAAATAGGCCTATGTTACTAAATTTTTCTTTTCTTTTTTTACAATTGGCTTACGTCGCACCGACACAGATAGGTCTTATGGTAACGATGGGAGAGGAAAGGCCTAGGAGTGGGAAGGAAGCAGCCGTGGCCTTAATTAAGGTACAGCCCCAGCATTTGCCTGCTGTGAAAATGGGAAACCACGGAAAACCATCTTCAGGGCTGACGACAGTGGGGTTCGAACCCACCATCCCCCGGATGCTAGCTCACAGTTACGCACCACTAACTGCATCGCCATGTTATCTTTTAAGGATAATTTTTGAATAATATTTAATGAAAACACTGTAGATTAAAATTAGAAATATTTGACGCTCTTTATTTACCATGCAATACATATTTAGTCTATGAGGGCTATCAATAAAGT
Organism: Anabrus simplex; assembly: GCF_040414725.1. Lineage (NCBI taxonomy): Eukaryota > Metazoa > Arthropoda > Insecta > Orthoptera > Tettigoniidae > Anabrus > Anabrus simplex. The sequence goes on along the minus strand of NC_090265.1, from coordinate 25,991,295 downwards.
AGCTGCAATACTGATAGAACTAACACGACTGCATTACATTCCTTCAATGTAGTTACAGCCTTTTGCCAAATGTCAAGAAGCCGTTGGGGACTGTTGGTAAGGCCTTCTCTGTTGATGACAGCAGAGTACAAATGCCTCTAAGGATAATTCCCAGACACTCCATCGATGATCTATGGAAACGAGACCACTCTCGATGTCAATCTGATCTCAAGGAATGGACGGTGGTGCAAATCCGCAGTTTCATTCCGACCTACACAAAAAGCCTTAACCTGTCATGCAGCTGTCCGTTACGGTAATGTATCCTTGCCACATGTTTCACATAATCCTCAATAACATTCTGATGCATTTTTGCCAAGGGTAACCTCAATTTTAATCCACGAATGCTGATCACCTTGTGAAAACATGCTTTAGAGCGGTGAAATCGACACTCTCCACTTCATCACCACACACGGACAACGCTCCCGACTGGATGCCCGTCAAATGCACACTATGCAGTGTCAACAGCGCCATCCTATTTGCGCATACCCGATCTCCTGCGAGTGCCTGGACTACGTTTTCGCTATTTTACTTACAGCCCTCTACATCCATTTGACAGCATGATTTATTTCAATTATTATTCCTCACCTTCCTCCAACCTCTTGGGGTCAGCACTTCATGTCGATTTCGCACAGTGTTATGACTGGATCTCCTTTCTGATGCCAACCTTATGTGGAGGGAAGTAATTGCAAACATGTATTTCTGTAGTCAGTTGTGTGGCGCGTTGTCTGTAAACTGAGATGAACACAAACACCCAGTCCCCAAGCCAGAGAAATAAATCAGTTTAAATCCATGGCTTGTTAAGAACTGAACCCAGGACCCTCTGACTACACTGGCCATTCAGTCAAAACATCGCACTTTGGCAACATGATCAGTGTAGGAACTTATTCCTCACATCACATAAAAATAATTTCCCAATTTGTAGGGATAATGTGAAGAACATACCTACTTTACTCAGTCATCTTGCCACTTAAAAGAGAATAAATATCATAAATCTTCACACAGTAAGCATTGGCTAATAATTACCATACAATAAGTTATCTCACAGTTTTCATTTCTATTAACATAATAATAATAATAATAATAATAATAATAATAATAATAATAATAATAATAATAATAATAATAATAATAATATCATTTCTGAAAGTAACAAACAAGAAATTTGTGGTGGCCTTCCTCGACTTCAAGAATGCTTAAGACTCGATTGATAGAATCTCTCTTATTCAAGGAAATTGGCTTGGATAACACATGCAGGGCAATCATAGCTGACAAAACCTCCAGAGTTAAGTTCAAAGGAGGCATTTCAAATGCTTTCAAGATAAAGGCAGGAGTTAGGCAGGGATATGGGCTCTCGCCCATGCTCTTCAATTGCGTCTTTGAAAGTCATCCGTGAGTGGGATGCAAAATGGTGTGAGATTGGGTTACAAGAACATGAATCTTTTAATTGATTGCCTCACTTTTGCAGATGATCTACCAATATTCTCTGATTCTTTTAGACGTGGCTACAAAGCAGATTAACCTCCTCAAGACATAGGTGGAAAAAGCAGGACTGCAGATGTCTTTGGAGAAAACACAGTTCATAACTAACACAAAGACAGCACCAAGAGAGCTAAAAGTAAACCGGGGGCAATCAAACAGACAGATAAGTTTAAATATCTTGGCAGTGAACAGAACCAAACATATTTGAAAAAGAAGTTTTCGTGTCGTGCATGAATAAAATGGAAATGACTTATCAAGTGACCAAAGACGTTTCCATATCCTTGAATGCAAAACTCAAGATATTATTGCACTGTCATAAGACCAGAGGCTCTATATGCAGTGGAATGCCTTGCTATGAACAAGAAAGGCCTGATTTTAAAAAAATTGGAAATTAAGGAAAATTCTTGGCCCAATTAAAGACAAAGATGAATACAGATGTCAGCATAACAATGAGCTGTATACTCATGTCCAGAAGGTCTCTGATGGTGGTGGTGGTGATTATTGTTTTAAGAGGAAGTACAACTAGGCAACCATCCTCTATGTAACACTAATCAAAGATAAAAAACAGAAGAAAACTGACACTTCGAAAAATGAAGGTATCGGCCCAAAAACGACAATGGCTATGAGAGGCATGAAAATGAAAGACTCTCTAGGCCTCAAATGATCTAATACCATCGGAGTCGTAAAAGAACAAGATTTGACCAAGGGAGGTCGGATGGAATAGTTGAAAGTAAGAAGCCTGGCTGAAGTAAGTGAAAGCAATGCCAGGATTCAGCTAAGGGCTCTGTGGTTGCCAATCCACGCTCCAAAGTTCAGATCTCCTGGGGCCCTTTTTAGTCGCCTCTTACAGCAGGCCTCTTACAGCAGGCAGGGGATACCGTGGGTGTTATTCTACCACCCCCATCCACAGGGGGGGAACTTTGATGTCATCCTGAGAAGGAGAATTGCATTTTATGGCCACCTGCTAAGAATGAAACCAGTACGATCATCAAACCAGGTCTTTACCCATTTTAAAGATAAGAAGACTCAGCCAACTTGGTTCAAAGAGATGGAAAGGTGCCTATAGGAGATGGGAATCACTTATGGAGATGTACAACAACGCAACCCACCCTAGAGGAAACTAAGAGACCAGCAGGGATTTCAAGAAAGGCCAAAGACAAGGACAGAGGGAAAAAAAAAGAGCAACACTGGCAACGAATGAAGGAGCACTGGGCAAAGTTCAAAGCCCAGAGAAGAAAACTGAAATAACGTGGTCCTTAATAGGCTGAAATAAACAAATAATAGAAAGACAATGGGGAACATACAGGGATGTTGTAGTAGTAACAGTAAGGGAGTGTCTAGGAACAACTGTGTGTAAAGATGAGATAAAGCGAACATCTTGGTGGAATGATGAAGTGAGAGCAGCTTGTGTACGTAAAAATTAGAAATGGCTCCAAAAGAGGGCTGATGCAGACAGGGAATTGTAGGTAGATGAAAGAAACCGAGCGAAACAAATAGTTGCTGAATCCCAAAAGAAGTCGTAGGAGGATTCTGGTAATTACCTGGCAAGGCTATGTCAAGCGGCAGAGAAACCTTTCTGGACAGTAAAAAAGAATCTTAGTAAGGGAGTAAAAAAGGAAATCAACAGTGTTTTGGGTAATTCAGGTGAACTCATGATAGATCCCAGGGAATCACTGAACAGGCAGAGGGAATATTTTAAAAACCTTCTCTACATAAAAGGAAATCTTCCTGGTGGTATCGCAAACAACCGAGCTCATGGGGAGGAGGAAAATGATGTTGGTGAAATTACGCTTGAGGAAGTGGAAAAGGTGGTAAATAAACTCCATCGTCATAAGGCAGCAGGAATAGATGAAATTAGACCTGAAATGGTGAAGTATAGTGGCAAGGCAGGGATGAAATGGCTTCATAGAGTAGTAAGATTAGCATGGAGTATTGGCAAGGTACCTTCAGATTGGACAAAAGCAGTAACTGTACCTATCTGTAAGCAAGGGAAGAAGAAGGATTGCAACAACTATCGAGGTATCTCATTGATTAGTATCCCAGGCAAAGTATTCACAGGCATCTTGGAAGAGATCAGTGGTTGAGAGGAAGCTGGATGAAAACCAGTGTGGTTTCAGACCACAGAGGGGCTGACAGGATCAGATTTTTAGTATCCACCAGTTAACTGAAAAATGCTACGAGAGGAATAGACAGTTATGTTTATGTTTTGTAGATCTAGAGAAAGCGAGGGAAAAGATGTTTGCCATACTGGGGAACTATGGGATTAAGGGTAGATTATTAAAATCAATCAAAGGCATTTATGTTGACAATTGGGCTGCAGTGAGAATTGGTGGTAGAATCAGTTCTTGGTTCAGGGTACTTACAGGGGTTAGACAAGGCTGTAATCTTTCACCTTTGTTGTTCATAGTTTACATGGATCATCTCCTGAAAGGTATAAAGTGGCAGGGAGGGATTCAGTTAGGTGGAAATGTAGTAAGCAGTCTGGCCTATGCTGATGATTTGGTTTTAATGGCAGATTGTGCCGAAAGCCTGCAGTCTAATATCTTGGAGCTTGAAAATAGGTGCAATGAGTACGGTATGAAAATCAGCTTTTCCAAGACTAAATTGATGTCAGTAGGTAAGAAATTCAAGAGAACTAAATGCCAGATTGGTGATACAAAGCTGGATAAGGTAGATAATTTCAAGTATTTAAGATGTGTGTTCCCCCAGGATGGTAGTGTAGTAAGTGAGCTTGAATCAAGGTGCAATAAAGCTAATGCAGTGAGCTCGCAGTTGCGATCAGTAGTATTCTGTAAGAAGGAAGCCAGCTCCCGGATGAAACTATCTTTACATTGGTCTGTTTCCAGATCAACTTTGCTTTACGGGTGCGAAAGCTGGGTGGACTCAGGATATCTTATTCATAAGTTAGAAGTAACAGATATGAAAGTAGCAAAAATGATTGCTGGTACAAACAGGTGGGAACAATGGGAAGAGGTTACTCGGAATGAGACAAAGGCTAAGTTAAGAATGAACTCGATGGATGAAGCTGTACACATAAACCGGGTTCGGTGGTGGGATCATGTGAGGCGAGTGGAGGAGGATAGGTTATCTAAGAGAAGTTGAGGGAGAACAAGACGACAATGGTTAGACTCGGTTTCTAACGTTTTAAAGATAAGAGGTATAGAACTAAATGAGGCCACAGCACTAGTTGCAAACAGAGGATTCTGGCAACATTTAGTAAATTCACAGAGGTTTGTAGACTGAACACAGAAAGGCATAATGGTCTATAATGATGATGTACGTATATGTAATAATAATCTTGACGTACTTAATGTAACTACACATTTTCTATAGTTAGCCTGTTATCCCTATTATTTTATCAGTAGGACATGCTCAAGGAGAACTGTAGTGTAGTTATGTTATCAGTTTGCACCTTGCTTACATTATTGTTGTGTCTAATAAACTGTATTTCCTTCCTTTGATATACCTACTTCTATTCACAGAATATGCTATTTTGTTTTTATTGACATCTTCTTATTATGTCATACTTCTGTTAAGAAGATAAAAGAAAGGCTAAGGGAGGCAGGTCTAGGGCCCGTGGGTATGAGTGGCCATTAAAGAGCATGAAGGGAGAACGAGTTTGAGAAACATGAGTGAAGGTAGATCTCCCTCAATCAATATACAAGATATGGTAGGTAGGCAAGAGGGAGGGAAAGGAAGGGCAGAAGTTAGGGAAGAAAGGTGGGCTAATGTTTTAAGTCAAGGAAAACAAGGGCTAAGGGTTTTCCTCAGGCAATGGGCCTAGGATAGGGATCGGTGAGGAATTGGTATGAGTCCCTGCAGGTAGAAGAGCAGAGGGAAGATGGGGAACAGGGAAGTGTTACAGAGGATGGTGGTGATTACTGTTGTAAGAGGAAGTACAACTAGGCAACCATCCTCTATATAACACTAATCAGAGAGCAAAAATGGAAGCGGTCCGTCACTTCGAAAAATGAAGGTATCGGCGAAAGAAAGACAAGGGCCACAAAGTGCATGAAAATGAAAGACTCCCTAGCCCTCGGAAACCTAATAGTGTCGGGGTCGGAAAAGAACAAGAGTTGACCAAGGGAGGCCGGATAGGATAGATGAAAGTGAGGAGCCTGGCACAAGTAAGTGGAAGCAATGCCAGGACTCAGCTAAGGTCCCTGTAGTTGTCAAACCATGCTTCCAAGTTGAGGGCCCCTTTTAGTCGCCTCTTACAACAGGCAGGGGATACCATGGATGTTATTCTACTGCCCCCACCCACAGAGGAGGCGTGAGATAAGAGGAGATGGAAAGGAAAACATAGAACAGAGGATGGGAACGGGAAGGTGAAACAAGGTTATGAGAGAGAGAAAGAGAGAGAGAGAGAGAGAGAGAGAGAGAGAGAGACCAGCCGCAGGAAGTTAAGGGTGACCTGTAGAGGAGGATTTATTTTTTACAAGTTGCTTCACGTCACACCGATACAGATAGGACTTATGGCGACAATGGGACAAGAAAGGGCTAGAAGTGGGAAAGAAGCAGCCATGGTCTTAATTAAGGTACAGCCCCAGCATTTGCCTGGTGTGGGAGAGGAGGAGACCTGTTTTTTGCTATTTGCTTTACATCGCACCGACACAGATAGGTCTTATGGCGACGATGGGACAGGAACGGCCTAGGAATGGGAAGGAAGCGGCCATGGCCTTAATTAAGGTACAGCCCCAGCATTTGCCTGGTGTGAAAATGGGAAACCACGGAAAACCATATTCAGGGCTGCCGACAGTGGGATTCGAACCCACTATCTCCTGGATGCGAGCTTGCAACTGCACGCCCCTAACCGCATGGCCAGGAGGAGACCTAACGAGGTGGGTGGGGTTGAAGCTCTGGTCATGGATGACCTTATTGTTAGAAGTGGAGAAAGTGTGTGGAGGAAAGAGAACCGGGGTAGAGTGTTATCATGGAATGATGTTACGGCAAATGTTGAGGAAAGCAGAAGGGAAGGAGGAGGAGGAGGGTAAGGAGAAGGGGGTAATTTTCCATGTTGGTACCAACAATATATGGCAACAGGAATAGGTACTAACATAGTTCGGGTTGTATAGAATCTGGTTAAGAGAGTGTGGGATTAAGGAAGCAGAGTTTGTTATCAGTGGGATAATGTGAGGAAGGATACTGACTGGATGACGATTGGGGATTTAAATGAGACTATGGAATGAGTACATGGAAACATGCAGTGAGATTTGTAGATCCTAATGGGTAGGTAGGAGACAGGATTCTATGCTCAGATAGCCTTCACTTGAACCTCAATGGTACATATAAGTTTGAGGGTTTATTTAGAAGAGTTAAGGTTGATTTTTTTTAAATTTTTTTTTGCTAGTTGCTTTACGTTGCACCGACACAGATACTTCTTATGCCGCCGATGGGACAGGAACGGCCTAGGAATGGGAAGGAAGCGGCCGTGGCCTTAATTAAGGTACAGCCCCAGCATTTGCCTGGTGTGAAAATGGGAAACCACGGAAAACCATCTTCAGGGCTGCCGACAGTGGGATTCGAACCCACTATCTCCTGGATACGAGCTTGCAGCTGCACGCCCCTAACCGCACGGTCAGGAGGAGACCTAACGAGATGGGTGGGGTTGAGGTTGAAGCTCTGGTCATGGATGACCCTATTGTTAGAAGTGGAGAAAGTGTGTGGAGGAAAGGGAACCGGGATAGAGTGTTATCAAGGAATGATGTTACGGCAAATGTTGAGGAAAGCAGAAGGGAAGGAGGAGGAGGAGGGTAAGGAGAAGGGGGTAATTTTCCATGTTGGTACCAACAATATATGGCAACAGGAATAGGTACTAACATAGTTCAGGTTGTATAGAATCTGGTTAAGAGAGTGTGGGATTAAGGAAGCAGAGTTTGTTATCAGTGGGATAATGTGAGGAAGGATACTGACTGGATGACGATTGGGGATTTAAATGAGACTATGGAGTGAGTACATGGAAACATGCAGTGAGATTTGTAGATCCTAATGGGTAGGTAGGAGACAAGATTCTATGCTCAGATGGCCTTCACTTGAACCTCATATAAGTTTGAGGGTTTATTTAGAAGAGTTAAGGTTGCTTTTTTTTTTTTTCTAGTTGCTTTACGTCGTACTGACACAGATAGTTCTATTTCTTTTTTTTTGCTAGGGGCTTTACGTCGCACCGACACAGATAGGTCTTATGGCGACGATGGGATAGGAAAGGCCTAGGAGTTGGAAGGAAGCGGCCGTGGCCTTAATTAAGGTACAGCCCCAGCATTTGCCTGGTGTGAAAATGGGAAACCACGGAAAACCATCTTCAGGACTGCCGATAGTGGGATTCGAACCTACTATCTCCCGGATGCATGATAGTTCTTATGGCGACGATGGGATAGGAAATGCCTAGGAGTAAGAAGGAAGCGGCCATGGCCTTAATTAAGGAACAGCCCCGGCATTTGCCTGGTGTGAAAATGGGAAACCACGGAAAACCATCTTCAGGGCTGCCGACAATGGGATTCGAACCCACTATCTCCCGGATTCAAGCTCACAGCTGCATGCCCTTGACCGCACGGCCAACTCGCCCGGTGAGTTAAGGTTGAGAAACATGAAATTCTAGGTGTAAGCCTCATCTCCAAATATGATTGGCAACTTGATGTTTTCGAAGTAGGGCCTACATGGACCTGGAAAGGGTGGTTCTGATGCTGATGGGAAACTATTTGAAAAGATAATCAGCTATGTGGGGAAGGACAGAGAGAGGAATCTTATTGTAGCAAGTGATCTCAACTTACCAAATGTTAACTAGTAAGGAAGAGCAGACGGCATGACCAACAAATGGTAAATAAGTTGATCTGGAAAGGACAACTGAATCAGAAAGTGATGGAACTAACTTGAGGCAAAATATACTGCAGACATAGTGCTGATAAAACCAGGGGAGCTCTATAGAAAAACTGAAATGATAGATGGTATTCATAACTGCAAAGCTGTTTCACACAGTTAAAAATAAATGTGATAAAACTCATGGTTGTAAAATTAGGACTCTTAGGCAATATAATATGGCTGATAAGAGAGGCAGGGTGGGGGGGTTAAAAAGTAATTATGATCAGTTCAAAATGGTAAATAAAATGGTGGTGGTGATTATTGTTTTAAGAGGAAGTACTACTGGGAAGCCATCCCCTATTAACACTAACCAGAGGGAAAAAATGGAAGAGGTCAGTCCCTTTGAAAAATAAACATATCTGCCAAAGATAGGAGAGATTCCCTAGGCCTCGTGAACCTAATACTGTCAGGGTTGGAAGAGAACAAGAGTTGACCTAGGAAGGTAGGATAGGAAAAATTAAAGTGGGGAGCCTGGCAAAAGAAAGCGGAAGCAATGCCACAATTCGAATAAGGGCCCTGTTAAAAAGGGAAAGATGTTCCACCTATTCAATACAATAATATTGCTGCACAAATTAATGTAGCAACATATTTAATATGTTATGGGACCGGTTTCAACATATGTCCATGTTATCATCAGCCAACACAAAAATGGCAAGAAGTCAACACAATTGTAACACTTATGACACTTTTCTTGAATTAAAAATAGAAGTTCATGTAGAGGTTCTTGAGCACTTTTGTTGTAGATCTCTTTACATTGTAATTATTAGTTCAATACGGAGCAGTGATGAAGTTTTTAACTTTAAATAAGGGCCCTGTGGTCGCCAACCCACACTCCCAAGTTAAGAGCCCTGGGGCTGACTTATCTAAGGTTTATGATAGGGTAGATCATGGGAGACTGCTGATGAAAATGATGGCTATTGGACTACAAAACGAGTGGTCGAATGGGTGGCTAAATTTCTAGAAAATAGAACTCGGGTGATTAAAAGTAGGTGGAGCATTATTTGATCCTATAACAATTAAGAGGGAGATCCCACAAAGCTGATGGGGTGAAAGTACCTCACAGAGATCGCTGTCAATACTTAGGTATTATTATAAGGAAAGATCTTCATTGGGGTAATCACGTGAACATCTTGTCAATTAAGATTACAGATCTCTTCATATGGTTATGAGGGTATTTAGGGGTTGTAGAAATAATGCAAAGGAGATGGCATGTAAGTGTCTGTTAAGGTCCAAATTGGAGTATGGTTACAGTGTATGGGACCCACACCAGGATTACTTGACACAAGAACTGGAGAAGATTCAAACGAAATCAGAATGATTTATTCTGGGTGATTTCTGACACAAGAGTAGTGTTATGAAATTGTAGCAGATTTTCAAGCACTCACTACTGATCTGCATTTAGGGCAGTCGCCCAGGTGGCAGATTCTCTATCTGTTGTTTTCCTAGCCTTTTCTTAAATTATTGCAAAGAAATTGGGAATTTATTAAACATCTCCCTTGGTGAGTTATTCCAATCCTTAACTCCCCTTCCTATAAACGAATATTTGCCCCAATTTGTTCTCTTGAATTCCAGCTTTATCTTCATATTGTGATCTTTCCTACTTTTCAAGACACCACTCAAACTTATTCGTCTACTGATGTCATTTATTGAGCTGGGAAGACTTGGGAGAAAGGAGACAAGCTGTTTAACCTTTCATACTGATGTCATTCCACGCCAACTCTCCACTGACAGCTCTGAACATACCACTTACTAGTTACAAATCTCATATTAAGGTCCGTATTGAAATGTACTTAAAGTCAAAGAATAATACTAGATTATAAATTCCACCTATTCAATACATAAGAAATTTAAATTTAAATAAAAAACTCTTATGTATTGAATAGGTGGAATTTATTATCTAGTATTATTCTTTACATACCACTTAGTCGAGCAGCTCGTCTCCTTTCTCCCAAGTTTTTCCAACTCAAACTTTGCAACATTTTTGTAACGCTACTCTTTTGTCGGAAATCACCTAGAACAAATCAAGCTGCTTTTCTTTGGATTTTTTCCAGTTCTTGAATCAAGTAATCCTGGTGAGGCTCCCATACACTGGAACCAGGATTTTGGGCTGGGAAGGGCAAAGTTTTACTATGTATTATAGAATAGTAGTACCACGAGTCACTGTTTGCAGTGCAGACATCTAGGTGTAATTTCACTGAGGTTTCTTTCTTTCTTTCTTGCGGACAATGTGATTGCAGGTGCACGAGGCTGTCAGCTTGTGAACTTAGGAACTAGGAAGAAGATGAGTGCTGTACATTGGTAGGTGCAACAAGTAACATAACCATGGGACTGGGGTCAAGAAAAGGAGGTCTGGGGGCCCTCAAGTCAACGCTGAATGCTAAATGACCTATTTTTCTTGCCGTGCGGACAGTATGCACCACGTCCGCAGAAAGAAGCCTTGCGAAAGGAGTGTGGCCTGGATGTGCAAAGATAGGCTGCAGGGCAGTATGCTGTGTCCTCTACAGGTTGTGTTTTTATTGTGCGCAGGTTGGTAACTGAATGTATTTGTCTTTGATTGCTGGGAATGACGTCATATACAATTATAACTCAGCCAATGGAAATGCTAGTGCTTGCTAGAACAATGGGGAATGGCGCGTGTTATGTTTAATTAGGTTATAGAAGTAAATGTACTTCAGCGGACTGGCGGGTGGGTCTCTGACTATAGTAGCGAACGTGTCTCCTCTACAAGATGTTCAACGTAAGATTTGCATAATTTATACTCTATTAGAATGCTACAGAACTTCCGTAGTACACAGAAAAGTTCTACCATGAGAGACTTGGCAGGTGGTGGTAAAAAAAATCATGGTGGTTGTGATTATGGTTTTAGGAGAAAATACAACTGGGCAACCATCCTCTTTATCACTAACCGAAGGGAAAAAGTGGATGGCGTCCGAAAGACAGGGGCCACAAAGGGCATGAAAATGAAAAAGCTCCCTAGGATTCGCAAACCTAATACAGTTCGGGTCAGAAAAGAACAAGAGTTGACCCAGTGAGATCAGATAGGTGGAAGTAGGAGGAAGGAATGCCAGGACTCAGCTTAGGACCCTGTGGATGGCCACACTCCCAAGTTCATAGCCCCTGGGGCCCTGTTTAGTTGCCTCTTACGACAGGCAGAGGTTACCATGAGTGTTAATTCTACTGCTCCCAACCAAACGGGAATGACCAAGGTAGGTTGGATAGGGCAGATGACAGTAAGGAACCCGGCACAAGCAAGCGAAAGCAATGCCAGTATCAGGCTAAGGGCCCCGTGGTGCCATGTTAAGAGCCCCTGGGGCAGAAGACTTGGGAGTGAGGACAAGAGCTGCTTGACTTAATGGTATTCAATACCAATATAGTAGGTCCGTTATAGGACATTATAATACCAAGTGGTATGTTCCGAGCTGTCAGCGGAGAGATGGTGTGGAATGACATTAGTAGACGAATAAACTTGAATGGTGCCTTTAAAGGGAGGACGACAAAATTTACATGAGACAACACCACAGATTAAACAAACAAATCCAGCATACAAACATCCACTTCACAGTCACAAGAACGAAACCCCACATCACGAATGTTTTCAACACTAGAAAGGGCACGCAGGTCGGAACATAAAAATGTACAGGGAGGACCGCAAGGCCCGAACACTTCTTCGAAGAGATTTGGATAGTGGATTAACTAAATTGATGGTGTGTGGTCATAAAAGTGAAAAAAAGGATGAAGTTGGAATTCAAGAAGCCAAGTTGGGGGCAAATATCCATTTGCAGGAAGAAGAAGGGAAAGTCTGATAAGGAATCAGCCTCTTGGGCGACAGCACTAAATGTAGACCAGTGATGATCTGATTAATTTTGATTGAGAACATTAAATAATTCCCAGTCGGTATAATATCATTACAAAATACAACAAAATGTTTTAAAAGTAACTTTCAGCAGAAATTAGTTATAGCAACAAATTAACCCTACTTTCTTTTTTCAACGCATTATCAAGCTTATAATTCAAAAGTGCATCCTGCATACATTCGAATGTAAATGTACAAAGGGAGTAGGAAATGGGTGTAGGCCTAATCAGGGAAACGGGAGATTTCGGCTCTGATGTTTTGGTGTTCAACCAACTGGAAAGTTGTTTTTTAAATTTTCTTTCTCTCATCAAGTTGCCATTGATAAAGCAGTTTATACCTTATGCATTGCAGTAATATTAAACATAAACAGATTATCACTTGTATATTTCATATCATCCCGTGCAACATTATTCTCGTTTCAAGCAAGGAAAATAAAACTTCGTACCATTGAACTCTCTAGATATTTTTCTTCTTGTATAATTCTTCGTACGTAACTAAACTCTCTGCATTTTGCCAAGACTGTACTGTACGTATACGATATTATCACTGCTGAGTGGATATATACATATCGATATATGACAAGATGGCCGCCCATGTAGGACTTATTTCGCCGGGATGCAGGGCCAAGACCAGCTACAGTATTATCAGACATGAAAACAAATATAGCAGAGGTTTCCAAATGTCGGCACGCGAGAGTTTTTTAAATGTGTTTTAAAGAAATGTCAAAAAGTTCACAAAATATATTTCATAGCTCGTTCAAAAATTTATTAATTTTGTACCCCTTATAGACCACCATTCTTTAATATTTTCCTGTTTTTAAGTATTCACTTGGCCTGAATAAATTATTTTTGATTAACAAATTAAAATCCAAACTTTGGCGGAAAATGGGCCATCACAAATGCCAGTGCTAGGTCCTACGATTAGAGAATTGGGATCTATACCGCATCTTGAACTCCATGTCAACCTCACTGTGGACATTTTATGCAACGTAGCATACAATGAATACCAAGAAATACTTTAATTTCTATTGGTGTAAGAAGCACTTTCAGTTCTTCGTTCTTCTCTTGTTAGTACCGGCTGGTACACAGTTCTGCACACTCAAAGATATTTTCAGGGAAGTGTTCTTGGAAGTATGTTGCTGGGATCTTAGGCTCTGACAACTGAATATCATTGTTCCTTTCACACTACTCTCACTAAATGATGCTGTACCGTACCAAGGGGTAGGGACCCTCTAGGACAATGCCTCCATTTCCTGATTAAACATCCGACTAATTCAGGTTGGGCAGAGAGTGGGTAAGTCTAAAAGTCGAAGTTTATAACTTACCTCTAAGTATTATAACAGGAGTAATTGAGGTTTATCTCGAATGAGAAACACTAATAGGGGGTAACATGAGTTTATTACATAAAATAACCCCGAATCATACTACAACACAAATGAAAATTAATTAATAAAACGTCAATGAAACTATCATTGAAATGAAATTAAAGCCTGCGCAAGTGAATATGAACAACAAGCATTAATAACGAAACGCAAATAAAATGATAAAGTGAAAGTTTCAAATTATAACTTTAAATATTTATGAGTTTCAAAATAACTCCACATTGTTGTCCAACGTTACTGTTCTCATGGAGTAGCACTATTTTAAGTATCACATTATACGGATTGATATTCAGGGTAGTTGCCGCGATAGTTGCCTTTAAACGTGATTTACGACGCAGTGTGACATGATATGAACTGCGAAAAATACTAGTGCCGTTTCCCTACGCTATATTTACAAAACGCAAAACAATTAAAATATCCAACTATTTACATTGGATCAGATAGGGGACACTTACAACAAGAGTCTAGCTCCTGAGGGAGCAATAGTTTCGTGTTTTGCCGGATAGCGCTGTACGAAAATAATCGGAAGACATCGAAAACTTTCGTGAGGGAGCTTTAGTTTCAAGCAATGGCACGTTACGTCGGGAGCGGGCTGGTGCAGGGGATCTTGCGAACCAGCTGTGAAACGGGTCGTTTTCTACGAGATAAGTAAAGGCCTCTGCATGCGCGGTCTTTTCAAGCAGGCCTACTAAATTGACAGAGAGGCGACAGTTAAAGCAGTGCCGTTAGATATACGGCTATCGCTCCATTCCTCAGCGCGATTCCAATTGGCATTACGAGAATGACTTGCACACGAAAGCAAATTTTTTTCATCACCTTCTTATCATCATCATCATCATCATCATTATTATTATCATCATCATTACCATCATTTCAATGGATTCTTCGAAGCTGCAGGCGACCCTGAGTGCCTGTGTTGTTGTAGAGACGAAGTCTCGGTTCGCTCCAATGTCCCAGGTCTCCCCATAAAAGCACATTAGAAAGATTTTAAAAATGCGTTTTGAATATAAATGTGATATTCCTATGACGATTAATGAAGAAGAGTGAATGCATTACACAATAATTCAAGAAGAGCCCATACGAGTCAGGTCGTTGCGACTGCAAAGTTCACGTCCTAGCAGAAATTAAAATACTACATAGTGTATCAATTGGCTTTACGTCGCACCGACACAGATAGGTCTTATGGTGACGATGCGATAGGAAAGGGCTAGGAGTGAGGAGGCGGCCGTGCCCTTAATTAAAGTAGAGCCCCAGGTTGTGGTGGTGATAATAGTTTTAAGAGGAAATACAACTAGGACACCATCCTCTATATAACACTTATCAGAAAGAAAAAAATGGAAGGGATCCGACACTTCGAAAAATGAAGGTATCGGCCAAAGGCAGATAAGGGCGACGAAGGGCGTGAAAATGAAAGACTCTCGAGGCCTCGAGTGCTCTAATACCGTCGGGGTCGGTAAAGAACACGTGTTGACCAAGGGAGATCAGATAGGATAGATAAAAGTGAGGAGGTTGGCACAAGTAAGAGAAGCAATGCTAATACTCAGCTCAGGGCCCCGTGGTCGCCAATCCACGCTCCAAAGGTATGAGCCCCTGGGGCCCCTTACGACAGGTAGGGGATACGTGAGTGTTATTCTAAAGCCCCCATAGTATTTACCTGGTGTGTAAATGGGAAACCACGCAAAACCATATTCAGGGCTGCCGATAGTGGAATTCGAACTCCCGAATGCAAGCTCACAGCTGCGCGCCCCTAACCGCATTGTTCCCACAACGAATTACTTTTTCTTCTTAGTAGTTATTGGAATCCACATCTATGGCATAGCCACAGTCCAGCCACAGGAATTTTTTTAAGTTAGACTGTTAGTTTGCTTTCATAAAGGAAATGAACGATCGAATTTGCTAGTTGAACTGTAGGTTTATATAACAGGCAAGAGACATTCAAGGGCAGCTGCAAACCCAAATTCATTCATTTCGAAATAAATTTGTTCCGTTGGTGATTGAATTTCTCAGACTGGAAAAGAATCTGTGTATTTGCCGCCACGTAGTGCCGTAGGAAAATAAATGTAATTCTTCCGGAGAGCCATAGTTTCGTGTTTCACCGCATAGCGCCGGAGGAAAATAAAAGTAATTCAGGTGACAGATTAAATAGCATTTTCATTCTGTTTTCTTTCTTCGTTAGTCCGCGTTCATGCTTGAACGAGGGATTAGCTAGAGTAGTAAATGTGCGTTACAATTTAGGAAGTGCATATGACGCGTCTAATTTAAAGTGATTATACATCAGGCGATAGATTATCTGTTTGTCCGCGCTCGTGTTTGAAGGAATGTTGCGGTGATTAGCCAGCACTGTAACATGTAAATAGATGGGTGTTACTGTTTTATAAGTGCATACATTTTTTTAAAATTAGGTTCGTTACGACCCCTGAGGATCACGAGTGACTTGTTCGGTACGTCTTCTTTCTTCCCAATACCTCTTCATTTTCTTACTCCTCCTCTTTCTCTCGGTTTCCGTGATATGAATCTGGATCCTGCCCTGTCCATCTGTGACCTTCCACGAGCATTTTGACCTATCCTGTACTGTCATCATTGGATATTTTTCCTCTATGCCAATAGTCTCCCAATATTCTCTGACTTCCTTCATCCACTTATTTCCAGTTAAGCAGGTTGCGTTCCATATCTTTTTCGTCAGCCTACTGTCATCCATCCTCATGCGATGTCCAACAAATCCTAACCTTCTCTTTCTTATCACACTCGAGATTGATTCTATACTCGCATATAGTTCCTGCCTTGATCTGTGTACCCAGATTTCACCTTACTTTGGTGCCCCATATATGTCTCAAGATTCTTCTTTCCTCCTTCTCCAATTGTATGCATGCTCTCTTGCCCAATGTCAGCGTTTCAGTCGCATATAATGCAGCATTCCTGATGGTTATCATGTAATGTATTTTGGCGTTCCTCGAGAGGTTCTTCTATCCATATGTAGTCATGACTGCATATCGTAGTTTCAGCAGCTGTTGAACTTTGTCTGTGGTACTTTTGTTGCTTTGTACTTTACCCGTGATGTTCTCACCTAGTTACTGGAAGCTGTCGACTCTCTCTACCACTTGGCCTTTTACATTCTAATCGGTATTCGTATTCAGTACTTTCGTTTTGTTGTAGGCTATTTTTAGATCAACCTTTGCTACAGTCTCTGCTAGATTTGCTAGTGCCAACTTCGCATCTTCTTCCTTATCATGTAACAAAACCATATCATCTGCGAAGGCAAGGCAATCCACTATGACATGGTTTTTTTAATCTTATATCTAATCTCTACACCTTCAATTCCCATGGTTCTATTCAACTGTGTCCACTGCTTCACTACTTCATCCAAAACTAGGTTAAATAATATTGTCGGACTCCTGTCTTAATTTCAAAGCTGTCTAAAAACATACTCCGGTATCTTACTCTAGCAGTTGTAGCTTTCAGTGTTTCCCCCACCAATGTATGTGTCGTAGAATCCAGTCCTCTGTCGCGTAGGATGTTCAGTAGTGTGTTCCTGTCTATTGAGTCGTAGGCTTTTGCGAAGTCTACAAATGTAACTATTGTGACCTTTCCTTTCCTGTGTCTGTGTTCTATAATTCTCTTGAGTCCAAAGATCTGTTCTACGCAGTTTCTCCCTTTCCGGAATCACCCTGGTATTCTCCTATGGTCGATTCAAGCTGTGCTTCCACTCTGTTCAGTAATAATCTCGAGAGTATCTTGTACCCAAAGTTTAGCAGTGAGATACCTCTGTAGTAATCCAGTATTCTTTTGTCTCCTTTCTTATGTAGTGGTATAATTATGGCTTCTTTTCAGTCGCTATCTTCTTATTTATCCAGATGTCCGTTATTATTCTGTACATGCTTTCTTCCATTGCAGGACCACCCCATTTGATCTCCTCAGCACATATACCATCATTACCTGCCGCTTTGTTGTTCTTGAGATCCTTGATAGCCTTCACAACTTCTGTTCTGGTGGGTGCTGGTCCTTGGTTGATGTCTCTGCTGTACTGTAGAGTCATACTCCCTGTGGGTGCTTCTGTGTTCAGTAGAACTTTGAAATATCTTGCCATTTCATCGCATACATCTTTTTCGCCTATATTCAACTCGCCATCTTGTCCTTTCAATAACCCTTTATCCTGCTCTTCATCTCCTTAAAGAAAGATCGTGATTTGTTTTTCTTAAACGCATGATCAGCTTCCTCCAGCCTCTCATTCCACCTTTTCCTTCTGGCATTCCTGATCGTCTTGTCAGCCATCTTTCTCGCTGTCTCGAAAGTTGACAGGTCCTCTTCCTTCTTGGTAGTCTGCCACCTTACCCACATCTTCTTCCTTAACTCTACCATCTCTTCACATTCTTCTGTCCACCACTCATGCTTCCTTCTCTTGTTATTAGTGGCCTATCGTTTGGATTCTTCTCTAACCTTGTCCTTTAAGTTTTCCCATTCACTCTCCACTGTCAGGTTTTTCATGTACTGATCTCGGTTTTTGTTCAGCAGTTCTCTGTCTATCTGGTGTGAGTTTGTGTTCGTGTTTCTCCTAGTTCTGTTTGGTATCCATCTACATTTGATTTCAGTGAGATAGTGGTCAAACTCCATTCTGTTGTTTTTCCTGACTTTGGTGTTCATAATCTCTGCATGGTTTTTGTCTCGGATCGCTACGTGGTCTATATGCCTTTCACCAATTCTATTGCCCGGACTTACCAGGTTGTCTTTTTACTCGCCTTGGCTTTATAGTGTGTGGTCACGATTCTCATCTTGTGTCTTTTGCACAAGTTCGCAAGCCTTTCTCCGTTCTTATTTGTTCTCTTGTACGCAGGATAATCCTCTACAGGGCCTTTGAATCTCCTTTCAGTGCCTATCTGTGCATTGAAATCCCCCAGCAAGATCGTGACTCCTCTCTTGTTTGCTTCCGTTACTACCTTATCCAGTGTGTTCCAGAAGTTCTTTGTCCCTACCTTGTCTGCTTTGTTGTTATCATTTGTGGGGCATATGCATTGACAAGTGTATAAGTTTCATTGCCAATTTTCATCATCAGGTATGACAGTCTCTCATTCACACCCCTCCAGTCAATGATACTACTCAAGAAGCTTCGGTGTACTCTAAACGCCGTACCAAACATAAACGGCTGTTGCTTCATCTTGATACCCGGTTTTCCCTTCAAAATTACATATCCTTCTGATTCCACCGTATCTTCATCTCTGCATCTGGTTTCCTGTAGAGCCAGTATGCCGATTCCATGTTCTATCATTGCATCTAGGAATTGTTTCAGTTTCCCCACTCTGATCATGGTCTATATGTTGATGGTTCCTAATTTAAAGGTTCTCTTGGGTGTCTGATCTTTTGTGACCGGCGTATTGAGGATGTTGAGGTATTGGGGAGCTCCGACTCTCCCTCCGCACACGATACAGGTTCCCCAGAATCCGACAACCTGCTTGGTCGACTGAGGTCGACGGGGGATTAACCCGCTGGGGTAAAGTAGTGATTATCATATGCTCCATGGTTACTTCACAAGCCGAAGTATTAAGCTGGGCTACCGGTAGCGTTATTACAACTGAGGTAATGAGCCCCAGAGGGCATTTTATACCTTCTGCTAGGATAATGTTCACCCTAGTTGGTCAGGGCTGGGAGTAGGCATTTCCTCCGTACCCCCCAATAGCTATGGTTTTCCCACCAATACTCAGGTGGCTGACTGCAGTGGTTTCCCGCTGGGCGATGGGGTCGCCACATCCCTACGCCTAAGTGTATACATTTATGTGGATAATTTCAGGTGTATTTTTACAATGTTCAAGTGTAGTGACTGTGGTTTATTATACAGGAATAGACAAAGTTTAAATAGACACATTAATAGTACACATATGGAAATTAACTCAAGTGGCCCTAATGCTACTAGTGCGGGTAATTTTACATGCAGTGTATGTTCACATACACATTCTAAAAAATCAGATATATTGTTACATTTCCGCAATATTCATGACATTGTTGAGATAAGTGAAGGCAAGTCATTTAATTCTCTTGAAGAGTTTAAGGAATGGAAAGGAAATTATGAAGCAAAAACCCTTGTAAAATATGTTTTAATGTTTGGTTCTGAGGACATTGCAAAAAGTGGGACAGTATATTACAATTGTCATCGTTCAGGACACTTTAAATCAAAGGGGTCGGGTGTCCGTCATTTGAAGAGCCAAGGCACCAAAAAAGACTGATGGTTTCTGCCCTTCGACAATAAAAGTGTCTTTAGTTGAAGAGGGAAGGTGTGAGGCTGTTTTCATCTACTCCTGTGCGCCATCAAAATGATTTATGACATTTATTTTTAACTCAGGATGAAAAGAGTTCTTTGGCAGCTAAAATAGCATTAAAAATTCCTTTTGATGTCATATTAGATGATATTCGAAGCAGTCTGAAAATCCCAGAAGAACTTCAAAGAATTCATCTTCTCACAAGAAAAGACTTGCATAACATTGAGAAGTCTTACCATTTGAGTTCAGAAGCATTCTAATGATGCAGTGAGTGTTAATGCCTGGGTGAATAAGGTGAGAGCAGGAAGTGGGGACTGTGTGTTTGGTAAGCCTCAGGGGAAGGTTTCTTAAGAGTATCCTTTCTTGGCTAAAAATGACTTTGTGTTAGCATTAATGAATGATGCGCAAGCGTCTATACAGGAGAAATATGGAGGGGATGCTATATGCATTGATGGTACCCATGGACTCAATGCGTATGATTTTGAATTGATAACTCTTATAATTATTGATGATATGCGTCAGGGTTTCCCATGTTCTTATTTATTTACAAACAGAGCTGATAAAGGAGTCTTAAAGATTCTATTTTCAAAAATCAAAGACCATCTTGGCAATTTGTCTCCAAAGATGTTTATGTCAGATATGGAAAATTCATTTTTAATGCTTGGATTGTAGTTATGGGGGAACCAAATCGAAGGCTGTATTGCTCCTGGCACACTGACCGGGCATGGCGTAAGAACCTTGGCAAAAACAAATCTAGAGACAAACAAGCAGAAGTGTACAAAATTATAAGATCACTTATGCAAGAGCGAGATGTGAATACATTCAGTATTATTTTTTAGCCAGCCGTTAAGAAATTAATTGATTGCCCTGACACCCATGATTTTGGTAAATATTTTTTAGAAAATTATGTTCCCACAGCCAGACAGTGGGCATATAGCTATCGGATGCACTGTGGTTTGAACACAAATATGCACATTGAGAACCTGCACAAGTGCATAAAACATATATACTTGCAAGGAAAGAAAACAAAGTTTCTGGACAAATCCATTTGTGCAATAATGAGATAAGATGTTTGACAGGGTCATCACTATGCATAAAGGTAAAGTGACAAGTAAGCTGAGGGACCTTAGGCAAAGACACAAAACTAGTCTGACATTAAGAAACGATTTAGTTATACAGGAAGGCAACAATTGGACTATTCCATCAACATCGAGTTCTGATATATACTCTACACAGTTGTCCCCCTGAAACAAAACTGTGAGTGCCAGTTAGTATGTAATGACTGCAAGTCATGCATTCACAGCTACTCTTGCACGTGAATCGATTCTGCCATACGATTCAACATGTGCAAACACATTCATCTTGTATGCCAGATTATTTCAAAGGTAGAGGTCCAGCCTAAAGAATGCCAAGAACACCTTCAAATATGTTTTGAAAAAGAGTTACAAGTTGTTGAAAAAGAAGTATTATTGAAACAAATCTCTACCGATGCCTTTCAAAGCACCAGTACTACAGAACCCAATGGTTAGTTATCAAGAAACAAAAATTATTATCTCAGTTAAATGAAATCTAGGATTTGGTGCAAGATGTTACAACCATTCAAGAAGCAGATGCTTTAGAGAAGTTATTGTTACCAATTAAGCCTACATTAGCAGCACTTCAAAGTTTTAACATGCCCTATAATCAAACAAACACATCTCAGAAAAGAACAATTGAACCTCAACGGGGACTCATCTCAACCAAGAAGAAAAGATCGACAAAAAGTAGTACAGTGACCAAACCATCTCCAGCGGAGCAACAAGCTATTACCTTGGATTTAATCAGTTCTGTTGACAATGAGGGACATTCTGCATGAAACCAATAAATGCCCTATGAACAATACCCACTGTTTCTGAATGTTCATGTTTAGATCAATACATTCAAGTGCATTATTAACCATCCTACCTCTAAGTTAAGACTGGCTGGGACACACCCCTCAGTAAAAAGTATTTTATAGGTTAAGAAACTCTTATGGTACAACACGGAACCAGTATTTTGTAGTACAGTAGCATTATGGCATCAAGTAAGCTTAGTAATGCATATTTGACAGTAATCCGAACTTAATTTTCGGACAATGACAAGTGTTTTATTGCCTATAGTGTGTGCGTGCTTGTAATGTGCTTTGACAAGTGACAAAATCACAAGTCCCCGTTCATCCATACGCTAGTCGTCAATGGTGAGTAATATACTTTTATTGTAATTTCTTCTTATTTTGTTGACAAAAGTCCTTACTTGGTGACTTCACTGTAGTTTCATTCGGTACATGCGTTTATGTAGTTATTTTATAGGCCTAGTATTATATGTAGTAACGAAGACCGAGTCGCACTCCGTATCAGTATCAGCTGTTTGTGTTTAGCTGTTTACGTTGTACAAGCATGTCTCTCAGCTGCTCCCGCTCACCAGCGCGCTCGCAACATTACGTGCCATAGCTTGAAACTAAAGCTCACTCACTGAACTTTCCCGAAGTTGTCCGATTATTTTCTTACAGCGCTATGTGGCGAAACATGAAACTATTGTTCCCTCAGGAGCTAGACTCTTGTAAACTTATATACAACACTGCCTCGACGTGAAACGCGGTTCACCAAAAGATCTAGTAAGAACTAGATTAACCACAATCATACACTCAACACTCGGGCTGTTCCCCATTAATCAACAAGACAACAGATCAAAATCACCATGAAATAAAATAAAATCACCATCGTATCAGAGAAAACAAATAATGTCATTCAATAATCACGTGAAAAACAATGGGCAATATTGCGTTGCTCTTGCTGCATTTGCGCGCCGGTTAGTGCCCTTCATCAGTCACATATTTCCTGCTTTCCAGTGGGCTGAAAGGAATGTTAAAACTCAAGGCTGCTCTAAGGATTTGGTCACTGTTTTGACAAGATGATATTACGGAAATAACTTCTCACTTCGCGATGTCTGTATAACCTTGGCTGATAAGCTAACTTGTAGGGCGAGCTCATATCTCAACAACTGTTCCGAGATTCACATACTCAATCGTACATATTGCCAGCATGCTACTATAATTCAACACACACATCATATTCACTGGCCTGACATTTAATTCACGGCAATTCTGATTCTCAATAATATCTCAGAATACAATCACAAACCTATTCTCGCTTCCCATAATTCTTAAAATATCACCAGGCATGACATCTGCCCGCATAATTGACTTCATATTTCAGCATGCACTAACTTCTCATGTGTATCTTGTAATCTCATAAGCCTTTCTCATTACAAATCAGGGTTCGATTCCCTCTCAAATCATTGTACAAAACAGTTTCAAACCCACATTAGAAGAATCTATTCTAGTCAACGGTGCATATACAGCTCCACACGTCTCACAGCTCCTGCAATACGTGCATAATGCATCCTAACTGTAACTAATCTTTCTAAATAGATAAATAAAATTTAGTCTCGATGCCGCGAGTGTAACTCGGGAGGTTGATGATTTTGGCAATCTAATCCTCTATCTCTGTTAAAAAAATACAGGAATAACCCTACCCTAGATAACATGCATAATTCACACAAATACAATAACAATCCTAACATTTCCCTCAATATCCCATCTAGCTAGTTATAAAGTAAAAGAAATAAAGATAAGCCAAGCGATCCCCTCCTATCCATTTTTACAGCATCACAAATGTATAATGAACACATGCCGTAAGGCAAAAATTACACTGAAGAAAATTCCTAATCTAAGCCTCACTAGTATTAATCGTAATTCATAAAACATGCGTCTTATCTCGGCAACTCCCTGGACACTGGTAGCACATCACATTCCTGCACCTGTGGGGGTCTACTCCATCTTCAACATTTTCAATCTTCTTTCTCCTAAAGGCGATGCCATCTTCTTAAGGTTAGTTCTTGTATAACAGCAACACACAAGATTCTGGTCAATATTTCTTCACCGCTCTCCGTGCACGTTGCCGAATAAACCCTTCGTTAGCTGTAATTTAAAGCCAGCTTTAATACACCAACATAAAACACACGTAATATTAACTGTACAATAAATGTTAAGGGTTTAAATACAGTCATGTAGAGCGGTTCGTGGTTCGGTACGAAAAGTCCATCGCGATACGCGACCGGCCCGAAAACACAACGCGGATGAGCATCTCTCACTCAATTACCAGTTTGCGGCTAATATTACCGTCTGTTTCTTTAATATAAGAACTTGCGACATAGCGCACTTGGCGACTTAAACTGCACCCAGTTTACGTATCACTCTTCACAAAGGTAAATTCACTGTCTTAGTGCGACCTTACAGTGTTAGACTTCTGCCCACGTGGCAGCATTCACGGACAGATGAAGAAGTACGGAACGATGTTCACTTCACAACAACACACCAAGAAAGAAGAAGTATGGAGCGATGCTCACTTCATGCCAACACACACAGAAAGAAGAACATTCCCGACAAGTGGGGCGCTTAAGTAACAGATCCAACGCCGTTGTGGCCAGGGGATTCCCAGTATGTTCAAACACTCAACAATCAGAGTCCTTGTCACACACAATGTCTTTGTAATTAGTTAAAATTCAAATCAGATGCACTCCTGATAACTAAATTACGGCTCAAATAATTGTTATAACTTATTCCTTAACATTTCTCGCTCTCAGACCTGTGGAAAGCCTCAAATAACAGAACTGACTTCTCTTTATCTCTGTATACATCACATAGATACCAATGTTGGCCAACCTGGAATTTTAATTCTGCGCGGTCGAAAATTGATATTAGCCACGCCCTCGCTTCCTAATTCTACATGCCGGGATGTGCTATTTCTCGGTAAAGCTGAACGTTTCCCACGGTCGCAGGCAAGCTTCGCGAAACATACAGCGACATTACGACTTCAGGACTTCCGGTCTCAACTGTTCTGTAATCTGCTACATTTCCGATGCTTGACTGAAGTCCGGTTTTATATAATTATTTGATATGCCAAATATATGACTTGATATCTCATATGGGCCGTCAGGTTACGGCTCACTAAGTCATGAAAACACAAAAAATTAATTGTAAATTGCGAGAGCGCCTTATGCCCTATAATGGGTTAATTATTACAGGGACAGATAAAGCTTCGCCTACTCTAATTCTCTGAGTTCCGGTCGACTACGACTGACCACGACCCTATTGTTCACCAAGCACACCGTAAACCCCTTCACATGTGCGCCTGCCATCCGAGAACAAGTAATGGTCTCCCTGCAGCATTGTGTAGTTATTCCACGCCATTTTCGGTCACTAGCAGCAGCCGGATTAGGGAATTACCGTCCCAAGCCTAGACTGTCTTAAGACCACAAAACGAACTGCTGCGTTTGGAGTGGTGGCGTGACCGGGTTCACGTTGTACTGCACTACACAGAATGGCCATAGTCTGCGAGTATGACGGCGACCTGGGGAGAGGTCCCATACTTCCAATTCTTTGATGAGGCCCAGCGGTGTTACTCCTGGTACCATGGTGTGGGGAGCCATCGTATATGACTTTAGGTCACGGCTGGTAGTGATTGAGGGAACTCTGACGGCACAGCGGTACGGTACGGGCATCCTGCGTCTTCATGCGTTACCCGTCATGCGACAATATCGTGGTGCCATTTTTCAACAGGACAATGCTTGTCCAAACACGGCAGGTGTTTCTAGGAACTCTCTGTATTATGTTGAAGTACTCACTTGGCCAGCAAGATCCCCAGATCTGTCTTCGATAGAACATGTTTGGAATCAGCTTGGACGTCAACTCCGTCCCAGAACCAGTATATCAAGGACCTTACAACAGTTGTACGCCAGCTTGCCTCAGGAGAGGATACATCGGCTTTATGACACCCTTCCCAACCGAATCAGTGCATGCATCCATGCCAGAGGAGATGCAATTTCATACTGATAAGTGGGCTTGTACTTCCAAATTCTTTATAAATTTGACTCATTTTTAAAAATCACTAACATAGCATTACATACCCTCTCAAAACGTGAAGTTTTATTTCGTTTCCTCCTCCCTTTCTGGATGAGACAATCAATCAATCAATCAATCAATTAATCAATCAATCAATCAATCAATCGCCACTGATCTACAGATGATGCGAATAGCCTACAGATAATAATTCATCGAAATTTTGTACATGAAAACTGTGTAGTGAGCATTCGCAGTAGAGACTTCCATGCTTTGCTACAAATAGACTTGTGGAGCCTATCTACTTGCTTTTAGTCACGAACAGGATGAGCCTATGGCCATAAACACGGTGAAATAAAATTCATTTCGCCGCCTAATGAAACTTTCTGCGAAGACTTTCCCACAGAGAGCGGGAACGCAGGACGAAGGCGACCGCACCTTTATTGTGAGAGACAAGTACCGCCGAACATGAGAAGCAGTATGCCAGACACTCATTCAGTAAGGTAGTTTAGTCCTTGTCACTAAAGCCTGAGGAAAAATTCTGCCAATCGCAGAATTTAGGAGAAATATCCGTCATGACCAGTTGAAACTATTTGCCAGTCTTTTCAAGAGTTGCAGGTGAAGTTGTGTGCCCGCATCTCGGATAAATTATTTTAAAATGCTGTGGTTATTTTGGTAATGAATTATCTAGTAATTAATTAATAATCAGCAACAACAGTCGAATGGACTAATCCGACGTGTACACCCACGGCGCTAAACTTGTGCAACATAACGCAAGTGACGCTTACGAAATTCGAGCAAAGTGTATGATCGATTTCCATAATAAAGTGAAGGAATGGAACCGTACCAATGTTTGGAGTCACCACATATGATTTAATAGGGAACTAGGTCACGGACATTTAAATAATGCTCCAAGAAGTAATAGAAATATTCGTCCCCTCCCCTTCACCAGGGTAGTTGGGGGCGTGGCGTAGGAAATGCCCAAAAGAAGCCGTAGAAGATGTGACAGAGTCAGTTTCTGTCAGTATTTCGCGCCGGTAATTGTAATCACGTTTTCGAGGTGAGACGCGGATATTACAACGTAGCTTGCCGGTGAACGTCAGTGAAGATTAGTGCCGGTCGAGGTGAGTGTTAGTTCCGACACAAGCAATCTTCTAGATTCAATGAATCCCAAAATGAACTAGGCGAACTTTAGAATAAAATTTATTTCGGTGTGCAGTATTATTTTGGAAGAAAAGTTAATAATTTTAGATCGCACAACGTGATTGGAACAGGCTATGTCAATCGTCACGGACACTTATATAAACTAGTGCGAGAATATTGCTTTGTTGCCATTGTACAGTCAATCTTGAGATAATTTATTACATTTTAGGTTGAACGTGCTAAGTAGAATTAGCAAACATTTGAGACACTAACAGTTATGCTCGTTGTAAATTAGGAAGCCGACACAATATTGTTATCAACAGTAAACTTCAGGCTGCGAGTTGATCACGTGGAATGCCGCAGTGAAACAAGGGATTGGCTAACATTTTAGGAAGACACTACAAATAAATACCTGTTTTGCAAGTTGCTTTACGTCGCACCGACACAGATAGGTATTATGGCGACGATGGGACAGGAAAGGGCTAGGAGTGGGAAGGAAGCGGCCTTGGTCTCAATTAAGGTACATCCCCCGCATTTTCCTGGTGTGAAAATGGGAAACCACGGAAAACCATCTTCAGGGCTGCCGACAGTGGGGTTCGAACCCACTATCTCCCGAATACGGGATACTGACCGCACTTAGCAGCTATCGAGCTCGGTATAAATAAAGACTGAAGGAACTACCACAGGGACTAAAGACGAAAGGGGTAGCCGGTCCCAGGTAACAGAGTACTAGGGCAGTCGACCAAAGTCGAGTTGCCGCAGGCGAAACGGAACAGGTGGACGACACAAGGGGTTTGTTAACAAACATTCCATAGGAGAAACGCAGACGTAACAAGAAACGCCTACCTGCTGATCGAAGTAGACCATTTCAGTACACAAACGGTGATTTGTTTTCTTTCATTTGTAACTGTATGTTAGTGAATAAGGTATAAGTTAACACGTCAAGCAAGAAATAATTAATATAAGTGACGTGTGCCTCGATGATTACGACGTAATAATGAAATTCGCCATGGAGTAGATATCATATAACTAGGATCAGAGGACGGAGTATGCAACCAACAGATACAACGCAAAGAAATGTTCAAATTATTATTTATGTAAATGTAAGACTGTACAGCAAGACGTTGTTCGTTTAGTTTAGATCTTGGTAGTGTAGTTGTTAGATTGATTTCATGCACCTAATAATACCGATTATAATAGTAGTTATGAGAGGCGTTGGTGGTAAATATCAGACCCTATCGATGAGATTAGTACAGTCAGGTTGCGATCGGGACCTGGATGTTGTAAGCTCGGAGTTTAATAATTGTACCGGCTGGTACACCTCTACTCCGCACATTTGAATTTTCCGCCTTAAAGTAATCCTCTACAGAAGAAACTCTGAATTTTAAAAACTGAATCAACTAATCAGTTTCTCAGATGATGTCACTGTGTTAATTTCGAACTGTTTTTGTTTACTAATTATCAAGAAGTGTGGACATTCTCTCATAGA
Source organism: Anabrus simplex (assembly GCF_040414725.1). Lineage (NCBI taxonomy): Eukaryota > Metazoa > Arthropoda > Insecta > Orthoptera > Tettigoniidae > Anabrus > Anabrus simplex. Next base: position 25,962,894 of record NC_090265.1, on the reverse strand, counting down.
TGTCTCTACAAAAACTATGATCATGCACCCTGGTGCGAAGTGAAGGAACTTGATTTGAAGAAATTTTGTACACATAAGTTTTGTCCTTACTAAATTTCGTTCTTTCATTTGTGGGTTGGCAATATTAATCTTTTCTTTCCGCCAGTTTTGAATTGAGCCAATCCAGAATTTATGTAATTAATTTTTGACCAATCGTGTCTTTCTTCTTCGATCTTGATGTGTAACTATAATTAACCAATAAAACACCGCGGGTGTCTCTTGATCATTCATGGAAGGTCTCGAACTTTCCCCGAGGGTATAAAAACTGCTGATTTTCTTGTCTCTCGACCACATCTTCAACATCTAACTTAGTGTATGGACGTGTAGCAGGGGGCGGGAAGCGCCTCTTTCTTCAGGCAGCAGTTCTTCAATAAGGTAATGGCCGCCTAACATATTTATTTCTTGATAGCTCAGCAGTTTAACCCGCGGGGAAGGTCCGAAACCTTTACAGTGTAACATATTTTCAAAAATGTAATTCTCCGTCGCTTTTGTAAATCTTCATATAACTGTAAATCGGGGATAGAGAGTGCTTTACCCTCTCGAGCTCCCCTTCATTTTGTTTTGAGGTGACTACGTTTTGGTAACTGGTTTTCTTCCTTTCTGTAATATCTTAAAATTTTCTTATACGAGTCACCTCCATAGTTTGGGAATAGCCCCTGTTTCGTCGGCCTAGTGCCTCGTACGTTTTAAAAATGTTTCATGTAGGAGCGCAAGTACACGCCTCCATTCATCTTGGTATGTTGGGCCATTTACTTAACCTGTTCTTTTCTGCTAAGGCCCAGTAGGTTGGGTACAAGATACCCCTGTTTCTTGGTAAGTGTGCCATGAGGGCAGTTAATGGTAAAGACTGTTGCGGCCTTTGATAGGCTCAGAAAATTGAGAGCGGGTCAGCTCTTTTATTTGTGGTAAAAATGCCTCAGAGAGGCTTGATATTCAAAGTAGGGAGTAAGTGCTCCATGTATGGAGGGTATTTCTGCCCTTTGGTAAATATGTGTTTTGAGCTATGAGCTCAAGGAAATTGTAAAACGAGGGGAGTAAGGCCCAGAATTGTTCTGAATCTTGGCTTTTCCTAGTCATGCACCTGATTGTTGATTTTGTTGACTTGTTGTTAAATTTTCAAATTCTATGTGAAAATTGTTAAGTTTTGCTATTTTCAAAAATATAACCTTTGTTAAAATTTTAATTAATTTCTTGGCTTGTAGTCAGACCCATTCCAGCCCGCACCTTCTTTCACCTCTGCATTCCACGGGTATCCCCGTAAGAATAATAATGATAACAATAATAATAAATGGCAACGATAAATGTAATAATAATAAGATAATAGTGCGTATAAATTTTCCTAAGTCAAGTGACATTGCATGTGTATAAATTGCAAGATTCAGCGTAGATGCATAATAATAGACTTGATTTTCGCTGTATTACCCTAGTAGTAGTAATAATGATTGTTCTACAATAATAGTAAGTGAAGTAAGTGTCAGTAAAACATTGTAGTAACCTAATCGATCCTTCTTAATTTGAGTGTGGACGCGGTGATAATTAGAAAATAACAATCAGTAGCCGACTTGGAATAATAATAATAACAACAATCATAAATCATGTATGATTTAATTGTATAAATTTACTTGTATTTTATGAGAGTTTGAATCAAGAGGGTAGTAACTAGTGTGAAGGCAATCGTGTTAATGACAAATAGAGGTGATGCATTTGTTCATAAGCCAGCTCGAGGTTAATTCGCAAAAGACAATATTAAATAAGATAGAGGTGATAAGTACGGAATCGAAAGCCAAGAATAATGGATAATGAATTTCGTCTCATATGATAGGAGACGACTGATGAGATCAGTGGCGTATACTGAGGGCTACCAAGGCTATCAGTGAAGCCCAAACCTCAAATGCGAGCGATGGAAATCTAAAGCACATTATATTGTAAGCATCTGACACATTGTTCCATTTGTAAAACTTCAAAGCAATGAGAAAACACGTCGCACGAATTTCTGAGAACAAGGCTTCGGAGACTGATATTGCAGCCCAGACTCTCGTCCCTTCCCATCGACTCGCCTCACGCGGCTTGCTGCTGTCTGCCTACAGGCGCGGGGACTGGCGGAGGATAGCTGTGCTAGGCTTCGGTCCGTCAGATCGCCACTGCTAACTATCACCATGCGTTACTCATCGTATATACTTCCTCACCTCGTCCTTCTGTCTTAAATATATAGATAACGGTGTGCTGGTATTTCACTCCCGTTTACTTCTACATCCTTGTAGGAAGACACTGCAGGGCTGCTGTTATAGGAGTAATATAGTTTTCTTTTTATAGGTAGATCTGCTAAAATGAAATGCAATATTTTAGGTTTAGTGTTATCTTTTGTTGGTTGGAATCGAACCCGTGATCATGGGTCGGACACCACCACTGATCTTCCGAGGAAGATAATTAACCATTGAACGATGGGTACGACCGCTGTAAAATTCAACATTGTTATTTAACGATTACGATAATAATAATAATAATAATAATAATAATAATAATAATAATAATAATAATAATAATAATAATAATAATAATAGTGCCTGGCATCTACATAGGCTTGGTGGTGACCTAATAAGGATAAAATGAATGGCGAAGACGTCATAAACACCCAGTTCCCAAGTCAGGGGAATGAACACTATGAGGGGGTTGATTCTGAAAATTGAACCGGGGCCGTCGGACCAAAGACAAGCATTCTATCCATTTAGCCTCAAAGCTGGACTTCAATTTGCTAAACCTTAGGCTACCAACTCGATTGATCAAGTGTTGAGTATTGGCGGTGGCAGAGGCCAGGGCAGTAGCTTGTGAAGCAGCCTTGACAACACAGCGGGCAGCTCCGTTGGCTGTTGGCTGCAGTTCAAAATGCTTAAGGCTTGATGTTCCCTAAACCAACTATCGAAAAGGGGTAGCCTAAGTCTAGTGGTAGCCCACGTCTTGATACCAGCATACGCCACTGGAATCGAAAGCCAAGAATAATGGATAATGAATTTCGTCTCATATGATAGGAGACGACTGATAAGATGTATAATAAGTAGAACCTAGTTGAGAGCATACACGTGTATAAGAATCGCGAGGAATATCATACTAGTCCAATGAATTGGACCAAATAAATAATGAGAATGTACGGTAAAAAATAGATAGAGGCAAACAGTGAATTGGGATAATAAGGGAATAATGAATAACAGCGGAACAGTATGAAATGGAAGTGCGAAGGAGTAGGACTTGCTGTTGAGACAAACTAATTGAATGTGGTAATTTGGTTTACGGGTAACAAATAGGGGAAATGATTGCCGACAGCAGTAACTCCACATTTCTGGAAAGCGTAATAAAAATGTTTTCACCACATGCGAATACTGCATAATTGACGAGGATAATTTTGTATTTAAATTAACCAGGGTCACTCGTGTTGTTGAAAATAATAAATTGTTTAATGGATCTTGTGACTTTAACAAATATTGAACTAATTCCATTTATAAGAAAATTAAGGTAACGTAAATTTCGCGCAGATAATTGTGCCACTTAGATTTGTTTTGAATTAACGGGTTTGATTAATTCAATCAGGTAGGAAGGCCGTGATTTTAAGTTTTGCAAATAAAGTTCCATTGCAAGTATTTATTCGTTTGATTTGTTTGTTGTTTTATTTTAGCGAACACTATTCTGAGTGTTATGTAAATATTTGTTAATACTATCGTGTTAAGTGCATTTTAGGGTAAGATAGAGGACAACCTAGTGTTCGCAGTCTAATAGACGTCAGGATTGTTCTTTACAAAAGGCTAAGGCCGTGGGACCGCAAAACATATTACATTAAATTGATTTGAATTTAAACGTCACAGTCAAACATCTGTAACGTAAAGTTAAGTCATGTCAATTAAACGATTCTGTATTAGGTAAAGTGTGTAAGTAAATACCACAATATACTGTAACTAGTGAGTGTGAGAAGTAATACCAGTGTGATTGACACTAAATGCTGCAGAGGTAATCAAGGATTATTAATTTAATTCTCACGTATAGAGAAGTCTGAGTTGATCTCTGACAACGAATGTCTTTTCTTTTGGTAAAATCAAGTCCAGTGAGGTCACAGTGTATTAATTAAGACTTTTATAAATGGCAGATAATTTGGTCTACAGCACTATAGTGTTGTTAAAAGTAACGACTGGCATGATAGGCGACTTGCAGCCATTTAAATGCTGAATGTGGTTAAAACAGGGAAGAGAAACAGTATTCATTTCGCAATGTGTGTTCATGGTAATTTATAAATTTAGGCCACACGTTTATCCCTGTAATAATTACAAAGCTCTAGGACGACTAATTTGGAGTCCTGAGTTCTGTGTAACTTGTGTTGTGTTTAGTTAGTTTGGTTTTCATTATTTTGATGTGTTTCAACCATGTTTGGAGTTCGCTTAGACTACTAGATGTTTGTGCAGATATTTTAAAGTAACTTAAATGTTCAGTTTTGCTAAGTCATATTTTATGAGGGTAAAATGATATGGAGTTTCATATTTTTATCTATCGATTTATAGTATTATAAGTCCTGTGACTGATTTATTTCAATGTAATCTTTGCATTTTTTAAAATCCTAAATTCATTTTAATTTGATTTAATAAACCCTTTTGTGCAAACTTCAATCGGTCTTGGGTTACGTCATTTCATAGCTAGATTGATCCTTAGTTGTTTGTACCCCTATCTGCCTTTGTACGAGGAATTGTCGGACGGTCCAACTTGGGAAGAGAGTCTACGTGGTGGTAAGTCCTTTTCTTTTTTTTTTCCTAGCGGCTTTACGTCGCACCGACACAGATAGGTCTTATGGCGACGATGGGATAGGGAAGGCCTAGGAGTTGGAAGGAAGCGGCCGTGGCCTTAATTAAGGTACAGCCCCAGCATTTGCCTGGTGTGAAAATGGGAAACGACGGAAAAACATCTTCAGGGCTGCCGATAGTGGGATTCGAACCTACTATCTCCCGGATGCAAGCTTACAACCGCGCGCCTCTACGCGCACGGCCAACTCGCCCGGTAGTCCTTTTCTTTTACAGCTGCCGGAGCCCAAGTCGTCGCGTGGATCACCACCACACGTGTTCGTGTGGAAAGGGTACAATACTATGACCTTTCCTACTTTTAAATACGCCACGCGAACTTATTCGACTACTAACGTCATTGCACAAAATCTCTTCACTGACAGCTAGGAACATACCGCTTAGCAGAGCAGCTCGTCCCTCCTCTCCCAAGTCCTCCCAGCACAAACGTTGTAACATTTTAATAACGCTACGCTTTTGTCAGAAATCACTTCGAACAAATACAGCTTATTTTCTTTGTTGCTTTTTCCAGGTCTCGAATAAACTAATCCTGGTGAGGTTCCCATACCCTAACTGTCTTCTTACACGAGACTTATAGCTTCTCTCCATTACATCCTTTGGTATCGTAGGTAAATTTCAATACTTAATTAGTATAAATCGCATCCTCCATCTGGATATTATCCTTTGTAACCACAAATATTTACATACTGCTGACTGAATACTTCAGTCTTTTGTAGATCCTCGCATATACACTCCTCTTTTTTAATGCCAACGGCCGTAGCCGTGTTGAAACACCGGATCCCGTGAGATCTCCGAAGTTAAGCAACATTGGGCGTGGTCAGGAGTTGGATGGGTTGCCACGCGCTGTTGGTGGGGGTAAGGGAATGGAGGAGCGGAAAGGAACTGGCCACCCTACCGCACGTAAACTCCGGCTCAGGAACACCTCTGCGGAGGTTCGGACCTGCCTTCTGGCAGAGCAACCCTTACCTTACCTTTTTCTTAATGATTTCTGGAATGACCTCCTTTCAACCTGTATTTGCCTTAAAGTACGTATACATAACCTTCCATTTTTCACTAAAACTTATATGACTGCAAATTATGCTTCCCATCATATTTTCCTTAGCTGACTACTTCGTAAGATTCAGTTTCCAAGTAAGTTTCTTCAATTTTTCCTTACTTCCGCAAGCATTTGTAACTGTTTCTTTCCAACCTGCACCTCTTTCTTAGACTCTTTACTCCTCTGTTATAATATAGCGGGTCTTGACCATTCCTTACCGCCTTTAAATGTACGTTTTCACACTCCTAAACAATTTTAAACCCACAGTGTGTTTACGTCTTTATTTACCGTTTGCCACCCATCATGATTACTGTTTAAAAACTCCCTCATGACTGTCTTACGAGCCATATGGTACTGCCTAATAATCCTGTTTTTATGACCATCCTACCACATTTATTTTTAACTAAAAACAGTTGGGTACTCGGAATGAGGAGATAAAGGCTAATTTAGGAATTAACTCGATGGATGAAGCTGTACGCATAAACCGGCTTCGGTGGTGGGGTCATGTGAGAAGAATGGAGAAGGATAGGTTACCTAGGAGAATAATGGACTCTGTTATGGAGGGTAAGAGAAGTAGAGGTAGACCAAGACGACGATGGTTAAACTCGGTTTCTAACGATTTAAAGAGGTATGAAACTAAATGAGGCCACAACCACAACACTAGTTGCAAATAGAGGATTGTGGCGACGTTTAGAATATTCACAGAGGCTTGCAGACTGAACGCTGAAAGGCATAACGGTCTCTAATGATAATGTATGTAAAAAACAGTTTTGTCATCACTAATGCCATCTATTACTTCTGTTTCACTATAGAACTCATCTGGTTTGGCCAGCACCATGTCTAGAATATTCCACCCTCTAGATGGTTTCATCACATTCTGAATCAGCTGTCGCTCCCATATTAACTTATTTGCTATTTGTTCGTCATGCTTCCTGTCGTTCGCATTATTTTCCAATTGTCATTTGGTAAATTGAGACCACCTGCTAAAATCACGTTCCTTTCCATATCGTTTCCCCATATAGCTGATTACCTTACCAAATAATTCCGAATCAGCATCTGCACCAACATATCTCGGCCTGTACACTCCAGAAATACTATTATTTTTAGAGATGAGCCTTACCCCTAGTATTTCATGTTTGTCATCTTTAACTTTTTCGTAGGTTACAAATTCTTCTTTCACGATAATGAATAACGGTACGCCACTTAGTGCCATTCCCATCTCTGTGTTAAACACTCCAGTTCCTTGAGGAAATTTCTGCATGCATTATAATATTTGTCAGTCATGATTCAACTCCTATTACAATATCTGGTAAGTATATATCTATTAAATTACTTAAATCTATTTCTTTTTTTACAGTACTTACACAGTTCAACACTAATATTTTTATGTCATCCCTACTTTACTTTCAGATACATGTACCTAGTGATGGGCAACGCTCTCGCTCGAGACTCTCGAGACCGACGTCGCAGATCTGGAGACTCTCGCGAGAAGATCGAGACCGATCCTCCTGTAACGCAATCTGTGCGACGTTCCAGTAACTACGACTGTAAACTTGATAGTATATCATTGGCAGTTATTGCTTGAAATAACGTTTTCATATGAAAACGTGTGAGCCAATACATTTTGTCAAAAGCCTGGAAAAGTACTGCATGTTCAACTATGAACCCCTTAATACCATTAACTAAAGTAGAAACAGAATGTCAGTATCTTAAACTGTTTACGGCATATTTGGGGTGGACATCTTAGGTGAATAACACTGCATAATTTGTGAATAACTGTAGATGGGATGTACACCTACTTGGATACTAGAGGCGTGCATTATTCGAACCTGAGTGGGGAAGATGTGCTTTGCTACATACGCAACCCCCATTACACAAGAGTGGAACGTGTAACAGGGGTGATGGGCTATGCTCTCGAGACCGATTCTCGTCTGCTGCGAGCTGTGCGACGTCCCAGTAACTACGAGTGTAAGCTTGATAGTTATCATCTGCAGTTCTCACATGGAAACGTGTGTGACGATAAATGTTGTCAAAATTCTATCAAAGCACTGCATGTTGAACTATGAGCTCCTTACCATTAACGAAAGTGAATACAGAATGCCAGTATCTTAAACTGTTCACGAGTTATGTCAGGTGGATTTCTTAGTTGAATAACCCATATAATTTGTTATTGTTATTAGGATGTAATCCTACCTCGATCTCTCACAATCGTTGTCGGCAGGGTAGTGTACCCGTCAAATTTGGTGATATTTAGTATATTTCCAACAAGTGGATATTAAAAATTTTATTTTCTGTCTGGAGCTGTAACTCGTCATTTGGGAAGTAGTGTTGCGAGCTGAGAGCAAGTTTTTTTCGTCTTTCAGAGGGGCGACGTATTGATCGAGCTTCGACCAAGGCCAAGGCATATCACGTGACGTGTCCATGCACTACTTGCCACGCGCGAACGACAGACAGCTTGGTTCCAGAATAGTCTTGGCCAATTAAAGAAGACCTAACGACCAATTACAGTTCTAGTTGGAATACACGCCTCCCAGGCCGAGAACATAAAAAGCCTCGTTCCGAGCAAATCACTCTCTCTGAATAACCTGAATAATCTGCTCTACTCTGCTCTGAATGTTCTATTCTACGCTGCATTCTGAAGATTCTGCATTCTCTGTACTTGCTACGACCACGTGGAGGAGTAATTTTCAGCGCAAGCAGACGCCCGTTCTGCCAACAATTTAGTGAACTAATTAGCTAACTCCTACGGTGTAAAAACCATCTCAAAATCCAAGTTAAGTGTGACTATCTAGAAGAATAATCAAAATTCTGCGTGTGTTTGTGCCCATATTTATTCTTGCCATCTCAGTTACAGCTTACGTCCGGAACTTAACAGAAGTCGTCTCGAAAGCTGCAGTTCACCAACATGGATAATTTCACAATCATCTGCAACTCAACTTCATCGAGGGACATCGACGACCAAGTCTCCATGGATCTCTAAAATGTGAGGCGTCTCTGGTCATTGGAAGGAAACTGACCGGGGAAATGCTGGGATGATTGACTGCTGCCTGGGATCGAACCTCATCTAAACTTGAGTACCACTTAATTACTGTCTCATCTTTTGTAAAACTAGAGCTCTTTCTTCTTTAAATCGTAGAGCTATTAGTTTTGTTGTAGTTAGAAACATTTCATTCTTCCATTTCTTAAGGTGTCGTGGTAGACGAGTCACATGTGTGAATGAAATTTTGAACCTGTTAGAGTAGACATGTAGTTTTTCTTTGGATGATTTCCCGTGCTTATGAGCTAAATATCTAAAAATCACTGACCACGCGATAAATCTACTTTTGTGTAATGTTGAAGTTTATCGGACTTGAATTTACGTGTACATTTTGTGAGATAGGGTCGAACCTAGTGTCTTTTCAAGATCACTTGCATTTCTTAGGATCGAGTCATCTGATTTTATGATATTTCACGAGGATCGGTAGATGTAATAATCACTTGATTAATAATAAAAATGACTAAAGATCGGGTAAAAGAGAATTAAACGCTCGTGAGCCATAACTTTACAGTAGATTCCTTATATGTGAGATTGAATGTGCTCTGTTCATGAAGTGTCTGGAATATGACCAATCCTGCGGGATATTTGTTATGTAATTGAGTTATTGGATGAGTTATTTATGATGATTGACTTGTTCTTGTGTTATTGGGAGCGCAAGATAAATTATAATTATTGGAGCACGTGTTGCGTGTGTATTTCACGCACAGGGAATAATAATAAAGCGATTGAGGCTCACGGACGCGATAGTTTCAACTTATCACCCATGCGCTGGTAGTGATTACGGATTTTATTGGAATCTTCGATTATAATTTCAAAGTTAGATGATTTCCATCTGTATGAGAAGCATATTCTTACCCAAGTGATATCCCTAACTTCGATCACTAGTCACTATTAATGATAAAATAATTTCTGTACACAAATTATCTCCTACTGGATATGATGTGACCCGACCATTCTTAAAAGTCAAAAGTAAACTTGCAGGAACAGGATTCGATGTAAATAATGTATATAAAATACGTGTTTCTCAGTATGAATTAGTGTGTGTGTGTGTGTGTGTGTGTAAATATGTGTATTTTCTTGTATCATTTTTATTCTATTTAACTTGATCTGGTCGTGTACTTGTGGCGACGACGATTACATTCATCGTTGTGTGCTACCTTAAGAAGAAATTTTCGTTCCCTTAAGGGAAAATTTGATAAGTTTAAGTCGAGGAAGACTAGGAAAGGATTTATTTTTGTTTATGAACGTGATTTAAAAGGAAAGAGCATCTCGTTATTTTCACGAAGGCAATCGATTTGTAAAGTAAACTATTAATTAACTAGCCCACACGTGGATAACAATGTTTTCTAACACATTTATATTTGAATTTTGAAATATTTTAAAATTAATTTGAAACATAAATGCCATGCAAAGATCAGAAGTAGACGTTCATTAGCTGCATAATTACTTTGAATTTTGGTGATAAAGAGTCACAATAATTAATTGGAAAATAATTATTTTGGAATGTTAATGACAATTGCCAAGTGAATGATGCAGTAAGAAATTAATTAGAAACATGATCGTGTGATAGTGAAGGGCGTGTTAATTAAATAAGAAGAGAGATTGATAATAATAATAATAATAATAATAATAATAATATTTAATTAATTTTGAAGTTTTCTATTAAAGCTTATACTGGCGTTATTGACCAATGTTAAATACTTTAAATGATAACTTAGTAGAATTCAACTTAAACCACGTGTTGAGACTACTTTAAAGTCATGAAGCCTTTAACCACTTTATTGTAAAATTATCAGCAAGACAGTTATCGAGTCATTTTGTGAACCGCTTTGTTAAGTTTGTTTGAATTTCTTTCAGCCGAATATTTTGATTTTAAAAGGCGGTAGGCCTAATTTTTCTTTGATTTTCGTTACAGAATAGTAAGGCTGTCCATTAAGAAATACGTGCTTCTCAAAGACTGAGGAAGAAATGGATGTTATGAAGGTTCAATGTAAAAGAAAGTAATATCAGCAAGAATATTTTTATTTGCGATTTGCTTGTGTAAATAAATGTCAGAGTGTTGTTTTAAAATTTTCTTTTAGGCTTGGTCATAAACCCTTCTTTTCCCTTAAATGCCTCTAGAAAACAGTAGCCAATGAACAAACGGTCCCCCTTGGGATCTCTCGCTCACTGGCTGGGCTTAGCTAGGCAATAATGGGGGCAGTAGCTTCTTGCGATTCAGACTGGGCCGGAGGTGTTCTGTGACGATTCCTCTTCATTGATATTATGCGTTTGTAAGTGCCGGATCATCCCAGAAGTATTTCTGCCGATGTATTTTACTTCTTTTGAATAAGCAACACAGTGGGCTGTGCTTTGTGACATCTCTTAAAAATAACCGACATCCACGACTTATGTTGCGTTTCGGACATCGTCTTCAAGTTGTCGCGTACAGTTCGACACAGTCCACATTGCACCGTCATATATCGAAGTACCTACCTAATTATGACGCGAATACTCTATAGCAATTTAGATTGCACATTCCACTCATGCGTAATGGTGGTTGCATGTGCAGCAAGGCGCACCTTGCCTTGTCTCGAGTTCGAAAAAATGCACGCCTCCAGTAGTGATGTGCAACGCTCTCGCTCGAGACCGATCCTCCTGTAGTGCAAGCTGTGCAACGTACCAGTAAGTACGACTGTAAACTTGATAGTATATCGTTCTCATATGAAAACGTGTGAGCCAATACATTTTGTCAAAAGCCTGGAAAAGTACTGCATGTTCAACTGTGAACCCCTTATACCACTAATACCCAAGTGATAACCGAATGTCAATATCTTAAACTGTTCACGGCTTATTTGAGGTGGACATCTTAGCTGAATAACCCTGCATAATTTGTGAATAACTGTAGATAGGATGTACACATACTTGGATACCGGAGGCGTGCATTATTCGAACTTGTGACGGGGGGATGTGATTTGTTACATATGCAACCTCCATTACACATGAGTGGAACGTGTAATCTAAAATGCCCGACTTCGCTCCTATTCTTTCAGCAGGGGTGATGGGCAACGCTCTCGAGACGGATTCTCGTGTGTTGCGCGCTTTGCGACGCGACGTCCCAGTACTACGAGTGTAAGCTTGGTATTTATAATCAGCAGTTCTAATATGGAAACGTGTGTGACGATAAATTTTGTCAAAAGCCTAGAAAAGCACTGCATGTTGATCTATGAGCTCATTAATACCATTAATGAAAGTGAAGACAGAAAGCCAGTGTCTTAAACAGTTCACGAGCTATTTTAGGTTGACTTCTTAGCTGAATAACCCATACAATTTATTAATAACTGTTACTAATTAGGATGTAATCCTACCTGGATGTCTCACAATCGTTGTCGACAGGGTAGCTTCTTCTGATTCAGACCGGGCCGGAGGTGTTCTGTGACTATTCCTCTTCATTTATATTATGTGTTTTTAAGTGTCGGATCATCCCAGAAGTATTTCTGCTGATGTGTTTTATTTCTTTTGAATGAACAACACAGCGGGCTGTGCTATGCGGCATCTCTTCAAAATAACCGACATCCACGACTTACGTAGCATTTCGGACATAGTCTTCAAGTTGTCGCGTACAACTAGCAGAATTTAACATTGCACCGTCATATGTCGAAGTACCTAATTATGCCGGGAATACCCTATAACATTGTAACGGAACTACATCCTTCGTCACCAAAGTATCGGTAAACACAAGCAGTGGTCATATGTTATTGAATGTGGGGTCTGATAACGATGTACACCTATCTGTCGAAAGAATTGGAACAATCTGAAGCACTTTAGATTACACATTCCACTCATAAGTAATGGTGGTTGCATACGCAGCAAGGCGCATCTTGCCTCGTCTCGAATTCGAATAATGCACGTCTCTAGTATGCACGTACGTGTACCTACAGTAGCCGTCAGGTTCTGTACTTAAATCACTCATTCGTGTACCTACCAATGCATACAGTGCCAGAATGTGTATCCTTTATAATTATGTTATACTACGTCAAAATATAACTCGGTAAAAATGAACGCCCTAGTCGCTTGTTGACACGTATTTACGAAATGGAGAAGGCCCGTGGTTGGCTATTCGCAAACTCGGCATAAACAACATTCAGCTCCGACTACCTGTAGGCCTACGACACGCTGCTCGCCGCACAATGCGAGGACAACGCTCTCGAGATCTCTCGAAATTTCTCGCGAGAAACAGTGCTTGCGCTAGTCTCGAGAAATCTCGAGACCTAGTCTCAGACTGCCCATCAATAGCCTCTAGTATCCAGTTACGTGTATCTACAGTAGCCGTCAGATTCTGTACTTTCATTCGTGTACCTACCAGTGCATACAATGGCCGAATGCGTATCCTTTATAATTATGTTATACTTCGTCAAAATAGACCTCGGTATAAAGGAACGCCCTAGTCGCTTGTTAACACGTATTTACGAAGATGAGAAGGCCCGTGGTTGGCTATTCGCATATCCGGAACAAACAACATTCAGCTCCGACTACCTGCAGGCCTACGACACGCTGCTCGCCGCACATTGTGGGGACAATGCTCTCGAGATTTCTCGAAATTTCTCGCGAGAAATAATGCCTACGCTAGTCTCGAGAAATCCCGAGAAATCTCGAGACCTCGTCTCAGACTGCCCATCACTACATGTACCCTAATCACCGCTCCCTAATGCACCCCGTTTTTCTCAGAAGAGAAATACATGGAAATATGAATTTCGTTAGAGGACTTGAGAATATTAAGCGCCTGGTGCGAGGCTACGTAAAAGAAGGCATGGACGTGGTTGATTTGATAGGTCCTATGCTGTACAGAGAATTTCTGAGATACAATCAGTAAATAGCATCTTGGGGTTCTTTAAAAACTTTGGTGTGAGTGTGGACCACGCCACGAACTGGTGATATGTGTTAAGTGCGAAGTGATTAAACTAGTGATGGGCAGTCTGAGACGAGGTCTCGAGATATCTCGAGACTAGCGCAGACCCTGTTCCTTGCGAGAAATTTCGAGATATCTCGAGAGCGTTGTCGCCGCAATGTACGGCGAGCAGCGTGTCGTAGGGCTGCAGGTAGTCGGAGCTGAATATTGTTCGTGCCGAGTATGCGAATATCCAAGCACGGATCTTCTCAATTTCGTACATACGTATCAACAAGCGATTAGGGCGTTCATTTCTACGGAGGTCTATTTTGATGCAGTATAATATAATTATAAAGGATAAGAATTCTGGCTTTGTATGCAGTGGTAAGTACACGAATGAATAGGGTAAATACAGAAACTACATAGAACAGGCAGTAAAGGAAATCAAAGAGAAATTAGGAAAGGGAATCACAGTCCAAGGAGAGGAAATCAAAACCTTGAGATTTGCCGATGATATTGTTATTTTATCTGAGACTGCAGAAGATCGCGAGAACTTGCTGAATGGTATGGATGAAGTCTTGGGTAAGGAGTACAAGATGAAAATAAATAAGTCCAAAACAAAAGTAATGGAATGCAGTCGAACGAAGGCAGGTGATGTAGGAAATATTAGATTAGGAAATGAAATCTTAAAGGAAGTAGGTGAATATGGTTACTTGGGTAGTAAAATAACTAACGATGGCAGAAGTAAGGAGGACATAAAATGCAGATTAACACAAGCAAGGTAGAGCTTTTTTAAGAAACGAAATTTGCTCACTTCAAACATTGATATCAGAATTAGAAAGATGTTTTTGAAGATTTTCGTGTGGAGCGTGGCATTGTATGGAAGTGAAACATGGACGATAACTAGCTCACAAAGAAAGAGAATAGAAGCTTTTGAGATGTGGTGTTACAGAAGAATGCTGAAGGTGAGATGGATAGATCGAATCACGAACGAAGAGATACTGAATCGAATTGGTGAGAGGAGATCGATTTGGATAAATTTGACGAGAAGAAGGGATAGAATGATAGGACACATCTTCAGACACCCAGGACTTGTTCAGTTGGTTTTTGAAGGAAGTGTAAGTGGTAAGAACGGTAGGGGTAGACCAAGGTATGAATATGACAAGCAGATTAGAGCAGATGTAGTATGCAGTAGTTACGTAGAAATGAAAAGGTTAGCACAGGATAGGGTGGCATGGACCTACCTGGATACTAGAGGCGTGCATTATTCGAACTCGAGGCGAGGCAAGATGCGCCCTGTTGCATATGCAACCACTATTACTCATGAGTAGAATGTGTAATCTAATATGCTTCAGTTTGCTTCAATTCTTTCGACAGGTAGGCGTACATCGTTATCAGACCCCACATTCAATAACATATGACCACTGCTTGTGTTTACCCATTTTTGGTGACGAAGGAAATAATTCCTTACAGTGTTGTAGAGTATTCGCGTCATAATCAAGCACTTCCATAATTATATGACGGTGCAGTGTGAAATTGTGTGTAGTTGTACGCGACAACTTGAAGACGATATCCGAAACGCAACGTAAGTCGTGGATGTCGGTTATTTTGAACAGATGTAACATAGCACAGCCCGCTGTGTTGCTTGTTCAAAAGAAGTAAAATACGTCGGCATAAATACTTCTGGGATGATCCGACAATTAAAAACACATAATATAAATTAAGAGGAATAGTCACAGAACACCTCCGGCCCGGTCTGAATCTCAAGAAGCCAGCCTCCCGACAATGATTGAGGCATCCAGGTAGGTTTACATCCTAATAACAATTATTAACAAATTATACGGGTTATAAGATGTCCACCTGACATAACTCGTGAACAGTTTAAGATACTGGCATTCTGTCTTCACTTTCGTTAATGGTATTAAGGAGCTCATAGTTCAACATGCAGTGCTTTCCTAGGCTTTTGGCAAAATTTATCGTCACACACGTTTCCATATGAGAACTGATGATAACTATCAAGGTTACAGTCGAAGTTAGCTCGCAGCACACGAGAATCGGTCTCGAAAGCGTTGCCCATCACCCCTGCTGAGAGAATTGGAGCAAAGACGGGCATTTTAGATTACACGTTCCACTCATGTGTAATGGGGGTTGCATGTGTAGCAAAGCACATCTTCCCCGTCTCGAGTTCGAATAATGCACGCCTCTAGTATCCAAGTAGGTGTACATCCCATCTACAGTTATTCACAAATTATGCAGGGTTATTCAGCTAAAATGTCCACCCCAAATGAGCCGTAAACAGTTTAGATACCGACATTCTGCTTTCACTTTAGTTAATAGTATTAAGGGGTTCATAGTTGAACATACAGTACTTTTCTAGGCTTTTGACAAAATGTATTGGCTCACACGTTTTCATATAGGAACGTTATTTCACGCAATAACTGCCAATGCTATAGTACCAAGTTTACAGTCGTAGTTACTGGTACGTCGCACAGCTTACACTGCGGGAGGATCGGTCTCGAGTCTCGAGCGTTGCCCATCACTAGATTAAACACACCAGTGAAGGGTCTTCTTTTTGTTGGTTTCGTGGATGTTAGACTTTGAGACTACAGTCTAACGCGTTGTGCAGTTCTTCGTGATACGCTCGTTATGTTAGAACTTTGTATGTTTGAAGAAAGTAATTCAAGTATTTCCGTTTGCTAGGACTTGCTGCTTGGCAGTGTTTCGCGTACAGTCTCACCGGATAGAACAGGTAGGATATCGTGTGCGATGATTGATGATTGTGGTTTAAAGGGGCCTAACATCGAGGTCATCGGCCCCTAATGGTACGAAATGAGACGAAATGGAATGACATTAAAAGCCTAAAATTCTCCATTGACCAGAATTCAAAAGCGTGAGAACGAAGAATGAATGGATGGACATGAATTTAAAACAATCAGTGGTTGCGACCCGCAATGTCTCACATTCACATAAACAGACGTGACAATATCGTAGTACTGACCAAGGGACTACTGCTATAGCATAACACTGAATCGATTATGCGTGCAGTCAAAAGGTGGTCCTAAATCGAAGTTATCGGCCCCTCATAACGGTACTGATCGCTAGCAAAATAGAACCATGGTATTTGTTCTGTTTCGGTACTAATCAAAAGTAGCAGAGACTTGCGGCATTCCACACATTATTGTACTACTCAGAGCTTATGAAATTCGACATATAATACAGACCTTTTTTTCTCACTTTGCGGCGCCTTTTACAGGCAACGCAAACCTATGGTGTTCATCACATAAGAGTACTAACCACAGGGACCTCTCCCTATCCCGTGGTGTTCCTCATATAGTGGGTACTAATCATAGGCAAGGCAGAACCATGGTAGCTATCATCCCATGGTCCTGCTCATATGGTGGTACTAATTATAGGTACTGCAAAAGCCGACCGCACGGTGCTCCTGTGTGCTACTAATCACAAACCAATTTCGTACCAAATGTAGTGGTACTACGCACAAGTAAAAGCAACCATTGGTGTTCTCCACGTGGTGGTACTAATCACAAGTAGTTTCATGGTTCTAATACAATCAACACTTGGTCGCCCCTTTTAGTCGCCTCTCACGACAGGCAGGGGATACCGTGGGTGTATTATTCGTCTGCCTCCCCCACCCACAGGGGGTGTGTGTTTGGTCCGCGAGAGGTATTTTATTTCCCTCAAGTCCGCCGGCAATTCGGTGAGGACCCCCTATCCGCCACCTGGGACGCGCCACGTGGGAGTATCACCTCTCCCCCTGCTATCGTGTGCGAAAGCCAGTACGAATACCGTAGTTTCTGGATGCGAACAGAACTAAGAAACATTCGGGCAGATTAAGCATCCGGCAGTACAACACCGGTATAAATTACAAGCAGATTAAGGAAACCTCACTTTTATACACGATAAATCAGGCCACTATACCTCACAAAACGGATGACGAGATCAGCTGACTGCTCGTCATCTCATAGAAAGTTTTAAACTGCGGCGGGTATCTGCCAGGTCCACGCACTCCGTAACGATGTGTATCACGGTAATATTCCTGCCGCAAGTATACATCAGGGGGGTTTCTCTTCAGTAAGTAGAGTACGTTGCTATGCCGTGGACGATTCGAAGACGACATAGTACCAGCGCGTCTCTTTGATAAACCCAAAGGGAAGTCTTCCATAGATCCTTTCATTGTTCTCAGTTTATTTGCAAGAGAGGTGACCTACCACTCCATCTCCGAATGCGACATAACCAAATGTCTCAGCTAAGAACTAGAATATTGTAAGGTAACGGGGGCAATACGACCGCCTCCTTGGTAGCCCGCTACACCGCAACACTCGACCAGCAGGTCCTAGGTTCGCTGCACCAGAGGTTGCCGAGGGAAATATACTACATTAGATTGTAGAGAGCTCAAAACCTAAAGAACGCTCTTAACTTAAATGCGATTTAACACACTTTGTTTGTACACAAGAGGCCTGTCACTGTCGCCAATGTGAAGTAGATTGCAGAATACTAAACACTACTATCACTGACTACACTCGCCTATATATTTATACTCAATACAAATACAGTAACACTCGAAATATAATACACAATATACAATCGATCTGCGAAGCAGTATCAAAATAGTAAGAATCTAAGATAGCTCATTACATCAATTGACCGTAAACACATCACTATATTAAATTAAGATTTATCTTCCGTATCAACAACACAAATTCCATAAAATCTCACTGCCAGTCCGCGACCGCGACAGTATTATAACACCTGGACTACGAAAACGTCACCTACTGACTTGCCGTACATCCATCTACAACTCCCTTATATATACTGGCTAGGATTCCAGATAACTCTTTCTTACAACATAGTAATACAACAATTGCCTGGAAGATTATGTATTAACATTCGAAGACCTTCGTAAGTACCTGTTTTAGAATACTCTTGAAACATAGCACATGACCTAAACATATCTACAAACATCTAGATTTTACAAGTCCTTCGCAGACGAAAATTTCAGAGCTCACTTACATGAACACCAAACACACAAAAGCGGACGGGGGGGGGTCTTCTGAGCAACTCGGAAAAAGCCAGTAATTTTCAAGTGAGAACCATGATGAACCCATAACCTAACCTCCCTTGAGTGACATACATACAAGAAGAAGTTACCTGAACGACTTTGAATATATCATTATTACAAACAACCAATAAATATTACCTAACATATAATACACCAGGCATACGCACATTAACTTATGAAACATGCAAAATTGTTTCATTTATACAATAACCTGATTTTTATTGTGAAAAGAAATGTATTTATTTATTGGTGAAGAAAGGTCCCATGGGCCTCTTTTGTTAAGGTGACACGATAATTACATTTCATATACTACAGCTTTTTCAGTAAATTGACAAGTACATTTTTGTTTAACTAAGACAGTAGAGGATCTAGAAGAAAGCTGGACCAGAGTTTCGATAGAAGAATTCTGGACCAGCGGCAGCCACTGCGCATGCCCCCGTGCGCTTCACTCCCTGAAGGGGCCTCTCACTTGGCAAGGCACGAGCGGGGGGGCGCGTCTCGCTGTCAAGGCTACACACACAAGTGTGGAATGTCGCTCCTTGCGGTGGCTTACTAATGCTATGCTTAGGGTGGGGTGGGCGTGATAGGTGACATCACTTGTTTTGGTGCGTAATTGAGTATCTTTTTTACTGAAAGGTATTGTAAGAGCAAAAACAAGTTCACTATTAACCTCACTCTTCTAGTAGAGATTAAAAAAAAAAGATCCTCTATTGAGTGTAATAAAACTGCTTAGCTCAATTATCAAAAAAAAAAAATATTCTACCCTACTTGCCTATGTGATTACCTCTTGAATTGTTTATGTTGGTGACAGGAAAGACATATTGACAAAAATCATCATGTTAGATATGGTACTAAATTTATATATTTTTTTTTGCAGAGTTCTTTTTACTTGTTAGGGTGCATGTAGGAAATGTTAACTACACTTACCCAGAGGTCTTTATGTAAGAGGTAAATATTTCTTGAAAGGCAAGGTTCTGTGAGTAGATTTGCTTCTAAAAGTTATTTGCTGGAGTTCCTCTCACTGCTCAAGGTGAGACAGCTACATGTTAAATAATTGCAGCAACTGGATTTGCTTGACAAGGTTACTTGCTGCCCAAAAGGTGAACAGGATATGAGATTTTTTTTTGGTCTGTTGAAGGTTAGCGAGTAACAACTCTAACCAACTGGTTGGTGATGAGTGAAGGGCAACACAAAAGTGCTTAGTTTAATTAAATAATAAAAATATTTTTCATGACTACTTACCTTTAATTATTTTTCAACAGGATGCACATCTAGCTGTAATTCTTGACGATAGATACACGCATTGTTTACTAACCTTACATCAATAAATGTCATCTATGAAATATCATTGTACTAGGTAAAAAACAAATTTAAAAAAAAAACTCGGATAAAGTCTGAAATCAGAGGATGATTAAGACATTCCGTTGTTACGAACGCGATAGTATGAATTTTTACATACGGAATAAAACAAAAACATCTCGCCATTTTTGTTGGATACGTCGGCAACTGTGTATACTCATCGAGGTCAAACAGCTCATACATGAGAGTGTCATGTCTGTGATTTCTTATTATCTTTGTCCAAGATGGCTAACACAAAAAAAAATGCATTATGATCTCTGAACTAATAAATTAGTTAGGCAAACACATGATGTGCTATCTCATCAAAAATTATATCGAATATATATGTTTAGCACGGAAGATGAAATAATAAATCGTCTAATGAATCGGTTAGGGGCGCGTGAATTCACCGCAAAGAACAACAGCAAAAGAACTTCAGTGAACAAAGACATCAAACACGACAGTGTTTTAACAAAACAAAAGAACGTGCTGCCACGTAGCTGAAATATTGGTTGACAAACTGTAAAGCATGGTTTCTTTTTAAATAAAATATTTCGAATTATTTCTTAATCAACCTCTGAATTGAGACAGTGTGTGAGTGAAAGCTATAATTTGTCACACCTACACAGGTTGGTGATTTGAGGATAGAACAAATAAAATCTGGTAAAGGATTCAAGGTTATAGCATTTGGATGGTGTAAAAACAAAAAAAAAACAAAAAAAAATATGTGTATGCATATATAGGTTAGGATGAATTATTCAAGCAACTCGAATAATAAGTGGAACATCACACTGTTTTATTTACCTGTTAGTTCAAAATACATGATTAAATTCTTTCTTACATGCTTCACAGTCTTTAATCATTGGATTCGCCCCGTCAAAACCATCAACTTCATCCTGTCCTCTGTAGCAAAAATGTCTGACACATGGGCTGCAGACTGCTATTTCCAGTTTTGCTTTTACATAGTAGGGTAGTTTCTCCCATGCTTCATCTAAATCTTTAGCGGCATATGTTGAGAGAAACCCAGATGGTAAATAGCGAATTAGATGTTGTGGCATTTGAAGTAAACTGCCATGTGTATAGTATGATGTAATAGCCTCACTTACTAATGAGAAATATATTGTACGTAAAGGATCAGGTTTAATACTTGGTGTACAAAGTTCACATTTGCACTGGATGTTACGGTTTCTCTTCTCACCAAACTCATTCTTTACTTGTCGCTCCATGACTGATGACACGCACACACTGTTGCCAACAAAGACAATACCTTAATATTTATTCACACACTTTTTTAAATAGTGTGCTACAGTTTACGTTACGTCACACTGACATGGTGTATACTCCAGTTAGCTTTAAAGTACACTTCTCTTAGCAGTTACCTAGTGTTAAAATAGCGAACTAGAGAGAATAATTTTATGATTGCTAACGAGGAGGATCGAACTTGTACTCATCTAGATGTGAGCGAATTCACTTGCTTTATATAAAAATTTTAATGCTAGGTGTAAGATAATCTCACATTATATTACCAGACGCAACTTTATTGTGTGTAAAATTATTATTTTGTAGACATATGTTTGAACATTCCTTTGTAGTGTATATCTATCCCAGATGTTTTCTGCAAGCAGCTTTCGCATAAACCGGTTAACGCCTTACTTCTTTCGCGGTCATTGCTGGTCATGGATGTGCTTTGACCACGGTTTCATCAAGGCTACAAAAAAAGAGGATGCGTGATCTCAAGTCCGGTTCGCTACGCAGCTTACTAGCAGATGTTGTACCCTGGCAGGTTTTTTGAAACTAGTTGTTTTTTTCAAATTACATATCACCGTTAGAACAGGTATATATACAGCGATCGCTTGCTGTAGGTACGTTACAGTTTCAAACTGCCTTCGACATGCCGTCCGTCCAAGAAACTCTCTTTGAAAAGCTTCTAGCGTTGAGGGAAATAGTTAGATTAATGGAAATGAGTGAGATAAATAATATAGTAGAAGTTCAAGGCTCATTTGAAAGAGCGATTGTTAACAGAATTCGGCATATGACTAACGAAGAGTTTCGGCTTCTCGTTAGGTTGCATACACGTATTTTGTTACGGCGCGAAAGCCCGAACTTCAATATATTATTTATCCACAAATTTAGTTTTTTTTCGTGCAACGCGATGTTAGCAGAACTAAGAGAGCTAATGGATGATCACGGAAGTGATGGCGATATTTTTGGTGAGTTTTAACTTTTTTCTAAATTTCAAGACTTCGTCTATTGTCGGATTGCGAAAGATTTTAATCTTACATTAACTTTTTCTTTCTATATAGGAGAAGATTAAGAAATGAGCCTAGAGGAGGAGGAGAATTTAATTTATTTGAACTGTTATAGGTGAGTGCAAAAATATATTTTATTTATCTTGCTTTCTTTTCTGCTCTTAGGAAGATAAACTAATTAAATATAATTTTTTTTACGTCGCACTAACACAGATACGTAAAGGAGTAGGAAAAAGGACGGAATTTAATATTTAAAAAATTACAAGAGGTTAATCTTTAGTTAAATTTTGTTTATTATAATTTATTAAGATACATGATTTACACAAAATGTTTCGAATTAATTATGCAGAGTTGAGGTAGAAATATCTTCTTGCTTGAGGTAATGTCCAACGTTGTCATCAACAAAACAAACAGCACAGTTTCTTGAGCAAGGGAAGTCTGCAACAATAGAGAGAGGACACTATAAGATGGTAAATCTATCAGACATTAGAGTAAAAAATTAAAAATATATTATACTAGCGTACTTACTATTGAATTTTTTTTAGAATACATATTCCTTCGGAATCCATGAATTATGCGTGGCGTCGAATCCTAGCCACGATACGAAAACTTTGTCGTTCTTTCTTTTTAAAATTTTATCAATGAGGTATATTTTAGGATGTTTTGTCTTCTGCAGTTCTTGTTCATAGAACGCACCAAATATTGGTTTATTTTGATAGTCGTGAAGCAAGTAAGTTCTCGGTGATGTTTCTTTTACTTTTCTTACAGTAAATAATTCATTACTCCAATTAGGAGTATAGCCCTTTGTAAAATATCGCTTAATTTTACTTATTCGTACTGTGTCACCTACTTTAAATTTTGGTGGATAAGGTGACTTCTTTTTCTTCATTTCCCGTAATTTGTACACAGTAGCAAGTTGTTGTAGATTGTTTGTGACGTCTATAGGTTTCATACCAATCGTACGATGTTTTCGATTATTATATTCATCTAATAGTTTTGGTAGCATGCGAAGCCAGTGGTATGATCCGCACGCCGAGAATTTCCTCCACATCCACTGCTTCAGTGTTCGATTGAAGCGTTCAACTACGCTTGCCTTCAAGCTGCTCCCTGTCGAATAGTGCTTAATTTTTCTTATTGTAATCCACTGTTGAAAAATCTTATTATAAAATTCTTTTCCCCTGTCAGTTTGCAGATGTTTTGGATAGCGTTTACATTTTGAATAGATGCGTTCCATATTCTCCACTACTTCGTTTCCTGTTTTTGTTTTAAGTGGAACTGCCCAGGCATACTTTGAATAAACATCAATAACAGTTAACATGTATTTATATCCACTATTAACTTTCGAAAACAGAGACATATCAACAAGATCCGCTTGATGTAAATCATCTCTCCCCCGGCTAATAATGCTCCGTCTTTCAAAATTCTTTCGCACTGGAGCGTGGAGTTCTTTCGCTATTTCTTCTCTGATATTGTTCATAAAGTATAGGTAAAAGAATTCGTTCTGTGTCGTCTATTCGTTTCTTGAATCGCAGTCGATCTATAGCCAGTTGTTGCCAGTTGCTTCTTCTGTCTTCACATCCAATTTCATAGATTACTGAAATATCCTTTGAGAATCTAACCGCTTTAAATATATTTGCGAACGGAAGTTCGTCCCACCGCGCAGTGTTCATTTATTCGATGTACCTCGACTTTCGAAGTTCTTCTTCGATTGACAAGATTTCGTTTTCGTGTGACGAATGACCAGCACTTCTAGATGCTATTAACTATTTCAGTCTCTCCACTAGACTGTTTGGATCATTCCAGTGAACTTATTCGATCTTCTTTCTTTGTTCATTTTTCCACTTGGCTACTTTTGATCCTCTTCCTGTACGTTTGTATTTGTGTACACTTACAAATTTTGGTGTGCTCCTTCCTTTTTTCACTTTTGCATCTTCTACTAATGGCTTGATAATTTTTTGAAATTTGAGCGATTTCGTGCCTCTCATTGGCTTGCCTGCGTCATACTGTTTCCTGTGCACGTTAGTGTAATTTAATATATGACTGTAAGCTGACAGATCCTTATCATCATACAACTGTGCGTCCGGATCTTTCTGAAATATTAATTCAAGGAGACCTTCAGTTAAAGGATAGTTAAAATTGTCAATTATAAGATTGTTATCGCGAAACAGTACTTTTTTACTCCCTAAATAGTGTTCTCCATGAACTACTCGAACCCCGAATATTCTATCAACTTTGTGTCTCAATTGTGGGTTAAGATAATTTTGCAGGAGAGTTGTAACCTTTCTGTCCAGAGTTTCTTCTTCTTCTGATTCTTCTTCTTCCTCATCACTTATATAACTATTTAATTTTCGATTTTTCTTTGCAATTAATCCATTCGAGTTAACTGTAAGCTGCTGTAGTTTATTTAATGGTGCAGTTATTGGTTTAAATGTTTCTTCTAACTTTAGTTGGTTTAAAGCCATATCTGCTTTAAGAGAGTTATATTTTTTTTTTACATCTTTTCTTAATTTTGTTAGTTTGTCCTTTACACGACTTTTTTCCACTATGTTCGCCTGCATTTTTTAAACTGAAGCGTAACGTCTATTGTTTTACTCATATATAGTATATTCAAAGAGTATATGGAGCGGAAGATCGTTAGTATTCCATTGTTCTGGGTCTTTTAGGCGGAATTGTATTTCATCACCTTCCTTTACAGCAATTGGTGTACCTACTTCTAATTCGATTGGATTGTTCACGTGATTAATCATCGCATATACCAGAGAACCACGTGTACTTGTTAACGGTGTAAGTGTACCTGTGTAGGGAAGCTTATACATAAGACGAGAGTTTTGTAGCATATATATTGGTGACTGATTTGACGGTAGACTGTTAATTTGAAAAAGAGCTTTTCTTGGTTTTTTGTGCAGTTCCTTTTTCATCACTTCAAACTCTTCTTTTGCAGTAGCAAACGTTTCTAAATACTGTTTGTTAACAACATCTTGCTCGTGGATAGGTGAATCAACATTTGTAATTCGTTTGTTCTTCATATTTAATTCTCCGTTAGATTCTACTGGTAGAGAATTTTTCTGAAGTTTAGATATGACAAGTTTTAACTCGTCAACTTCTCTCCGCGCAGCTGCATACTGTTCTACAAAGACTTTATTTGCAACATCTTTCTCATTTAACGGATTATGTACGTTAGTAATTCGCTTATTTTCCATACTCAAAGTACCACCTACATCAACGTTTAGTTTCTGTT
Source organism: Anabrus simplex (assembly GCF_040414725.1). Classification (NCBI taxonomy): domain Eukaryota; kingdom Metazoa; phylum Arthropoda; class Insecta; order Orthoptera; family Tettigoniidae; genus Anabrus; species Anabrus simplex. The sequence goes on along the minus strand of NC_090265.1, from coordinate 25,937,181 downwards.
GATTGCTTATTTCATTCTTCAGTTTTTCGAGTTCTTCACGCGCTGCTGAATGTTTTTCTAGGTATGCTTTATTAATCGCATCCGTCGAATGAATAGGTTTACCGATGTTTGTTACTCGTTTATTTTGCATATCTATCGATCCATCGTCATTCACTTGTAGTAGTCTACCTTTTGTATGCTTTTCTAAAAATAAAAGCGAAATTGCATCTTGTTCCTCTTCAGGATCTGCCACACCCGATATTCTCTTGTTGTTCATGTTGAGGTTATTGTCAGTTACAGGAAGGTGATCATCCACAATATCACGTAAAAGAGAATCAACATATTCTATGCGTGCAGAAACGTCGTTAACTCGTTTCTCTAAATTTCTCTGCACATGGTTAGTGTGCGTACGCATTGTGTCAAGCGAAACTGCTTCGTTTCCATTCATCGCAGGAGCTATTCCTTTCAGCCTTTTGTTCTTAAAATCAACTGCATCCTCTTCTAGTTCACATATGTCATGTATTTCATTTTTAAGATCTAAAATGTCACGTTGTATTTCTTCTTTATTAATACTGTCCTTAACGGTTTTTAACACATAATTTTTATTACAAGCATCCTCCATGTTTATAGGATTGCCGACGTTCTTTAAACGTTTACCATGAATACTTAAGTTTCCGTCAGATGTTGATGTTACGTAATTTGTATTAACCATCATTTTTTCATCTACATATGATTTAGTAGCAATATCATGACGTGATGATGGTCGCGTTACATACACGTTACTGGTTCTGTTGTTTGATGCCATCGTGATGTTCTTTCTCTACTCAACAATTCGAAAATGAGTTCGTTAATGTATACACTCTCGTATTTATATCACATAAAATATATCGAATCCATTTCGATATCGACCTTTGCTTATTTCGCTATCCTTATCGATAACGAGAAAGCTGAATTTCGACTGTGACCAACAACGATAACATAAATCAGTGAACTGGTTGTAACTCATATCGGTGTTCACGTGATCGTCGTAGACATGCCGAAGATTTCTTGCATCTTGTTTAAACAGAATAATGAAATTAGCGTTGTCTCTAATAAGTTGTTTGGGAATGCAGGAATAGGTCTGACATAAGTAAAAAACATCCACGATATGGTGTCGACCTCTACTAAAGTAGTCTTTCATGTGCTGCTGTTTGTCGCTTGCTACATCGTCAAAAATAAACACGGAATTTCTTTGAGCTTTTTCTGGCGGTATTACTTGCTCACGATCAGAGTAAAACTCGCATTTTATTTCTTTAATAGATTTTAAAAGCTTCTCTAGCTCAATATATTTCTTCTGCGACAATGATTTTGAGTAAACATACACATTCTCAAAACGTAACCCGTTCGGTTGCAATAACAAATTAATCATTACATTAGTCTTCCCTGCATTCGATGGTCCGCATATGAGACAGCGTATTGTGTCCGGCAACAGTTTACTATGTTTATTTTTCTTTCCTACTGAACGTTTTGTGTCGTTCAGATTTGCAACAGGTAAAGATATCGATTGTTTTATTGTCTTCACCATCACTTTCTTTTGATGTTGATAATTTTCAACGATCGAGTGCACAGTGGATTTCTTTTTTCTCAAAGTTATTGTTGATTACTAAATAAACACGAACTTTTTTTACCTTCTATTTACTTATCTAGTTCCAAAATGGTTCGTGCATCACACTACACGTAGTATTAAGAAGTGCTGGAAGAGCTGTCCTGTTATAGTGATCTAATACTATGTTGCCAACTTCACAACCTCTCATATACCGACAAGAAGGCGACCATTTTCTATGTTCTCTTAACGGGTCATCATCTTTATCCCACGAAAATAATTCGATTCCGCAAAAAATACATTTAACTGCGTCTAGGTATCCCGTGAAGTAAAATCCAGCTTTAGCTAAACTTAAGGGGTCTATCCACGGTACACGCCATCTAGCGAAAGTCCTTATCCGATCTACCTCAGATTTTAAATTTAACGGACGAGGAATGTACGCCATGTCGCTGTAAAATGAGGAGAGCAGAAAAATATCTCTCTTATATATATCTTTCTACCTTTCAGAAAAAAAAGAAAAAAAAATAAACTTACATACATTTTTAGTACTCAACAGTTGCACATCGTGTAAAAATGTAATTCGTATATAACATCACACTTGATAGCAGGAGCTCTTATTTGAGTATGCTGCGTCGAAGACGCAACGTTGTAGCAGCTCCATGTAAACGAGTAGGGAAAGGAGGAATAATAGGCAAAGTTCTTAATAAAGCTATAGATAATTTACCAGTAGAATTGCACATACCAGGTTATGAATTCTGTGGACCTGGGACAAAGTTAGAAAAACGACTTAAGCGTGGTGATCAAAGAATAAATCCGTTAGATAAGGCATGTAAAGAACACGATATCGCTTACGCTACATACAAAGACCAGAACAGAAGGAAAGAAGCAGATGAAATCTTAGCCTCTAAGGCTTGGTCTCGTGTAAACTCTCAGGACGCATCATTAGGAGAAAGAGCAGCTGCACTAGCAGTTACGGGAATTATGAAAGCGAAAACTAAAGTAGGTGGTGGTAGACGAAGAAGAAAATCAAAACATCGAAGAGAACGAGTAAAACCAAAAAAAAGACAACATGCTGTAAAAAAAAAGAAAGGTGGTTTTCTTCCACTCCTTCCGATATTTGCAGCCTTGTCGGGCTTGGGCGGTCTAGCAAGTGGAGCTGCGGGCATAGCATCGGCTGTAAACAAGGCGAAAGCCGCACAGGAAGAATTAAAAGAAATGAAGCGCCACAATCGAATGCTAGAAGCGATGCGTGGGAAAGGGCTTTCTACTCGAAACAAAGGAAAGGGCATTTACTTAAATCCTCCAGCATACAAAAGATAATGGAAGGTCTGCCGAATAGAGCATTAACTAACATAGATCTGTATCGTTACGCATATCGTTTAAAAATTCCCTACTTCAGAGGTGTGTTTATGCGAGATACGTTACCGAAAATTTCTCGTAAAAATGAGAGTTGTATTTTGAATTTAGATCCGATAAGTAAATCTGGTTCGCACTGGGTTGCGTTCAGTAAACGAGGTGCGTATGTCTACTACTTCGATAGTTTTGGTAATTTACGTCCCCCAAAAGAGGTATTAGAATATTTAAGAAACTGTTACATTCGATATAATTTTCATTCTTATCAAACTTTTAATTCATCAATTTGTGGTCATCTGTGTTTACTATTTTTATACTGTATAAATAAAGCAAGACCTTAGTATTTGTGTTCAGTGTGCACGATGCCGTATGAAAGACGGATTACACTCGAGGGTAGAGGCTCGAAGATTGATGTAGTATTAGAAACTCCGATTTATTTGAATAGAGCCTCTTTCTATGAAATAGGTCTTGCCGCACTATTTACATCTAATAGTATTCGTAATGTCACTAGTAAAAATAATAAGTTTGCTATATATTTGAATGGTAAAAAAATTCTTTTGAGTGTAGCAGAAGGCATTTATGAATTCGAAGATCTTGTTGCAAAAATAGAAAGTTTGCTAACTATTAAAAATGTGAAACTATTTCTGCGGGAGTACACTCCAAAACTTAGTTTTTTTATCTCGACTATTAACAACAAACCTACTATGCATTCCCCGTTTGACATTGATTTCAATGTACCGAACAGTGTTGGCACTAGCTTAGGTTATCTGTTAAATGTATATGAGAAATATGCTAACCATGAATCACAGCTGAATGAAATAGGTAACGTAATCGTTAATAGCACAAATAACCAGATTGGTATTAAAATGAAGGGAGACAAAACAACTGTACTCACATTACCGGAAGGTAGTTACACTTTTTCGGAAATAGGAGCTCTAGTTCAAGAAGCAATAATTAACAACTTTCCTATTCTCGAAGAGGAGAATGACCCTCTAGATGGAGATAGTAAACTTATTACTATTACTTACGAAAAGACCTATCTTCGCTGTAAAATGTCCTCCAACCTAGACGTAGACTTTGATGTTTCCGATTCAATTGCTGATTTGTTAGGATTTTCACGCCGAAAATATGATGCTAATAAATTACATATTTCAGGAGAGATTATTAAAATTAATAACGTGAACTCGATTCGTGTATGTTGTAATCTCGTGTTAGGTTCCGGTTCCTACCTCAACGGTAAACAAACACATTCGTTATACAATTTTAAACCGCTTGTTCCAGCAGGCTATCCTATCGTAGTTCAACCGTCAACTATAAGCTTCTTACCGGTAAACACTAGTGTTATTCAACATATATCTGTCGTACTCGAAGATCAGTTCGAAAACCCAATCGACTTACAAAATGAGGATGTAACAGTAGAGTTAATTATTCGTCCAGTAAAAATACAGTAATCATATATAACATAAAGCGTACACTTATGTACTATCATTCGAGTAAGGAACAGTTGATCATCAACATCATGGTAGTAATTTACAACAACCAGTCAAAAAACCGAGGATTAAAAGAGGCAGCAGCTAGAGTAGTAAAATATAGAGTAAAGCTAAAAAAACAATCTCATCGTGTACGCGACAAGAAAAAATTAACCTCAAACAATAAAGACTTTTTACAATCGCTAGGCTACCGACTACTATAAGTTCTATTTCTCCTACAGAAACTACTTTACTCTCTTTTCGTGTGCGTAATCAAGGTAACATTACTCTCTTTTTGTGTGAAATCACTTTACAATGCTACCGACTGCCCCCCCTAGGATAAAGCATATAAATTCTAATTCTCTACGAAAAACTACTTTAGTCTCTTTTTGTGTACAATCACGCTAACATCAAGGAGAAATATGTTCAACGTAACGGACAAAGTTGGAAAGGATTATTTTCATCATAATTTCCTGTATCAAACAAAACTGAATTTTCCTTCATAAACTCATAGATATCAAATGAAAAATTGTATATTAAACTGTCGGTGTCAGTGTAGAGTAGTTGTGAGTTTGATTCTGTGTTTCTCAAAATAACGTTGTAGTGAAAATCGTTCATTTTCATTTTTGACAAATCTAAAATTGTAGCACCGAGGTAAACCGGTTGATTGTCATGAATTTGAAGTTTCTTCATTTCGATAACCATACACTGTTCGTCTACTATAATACGACGTTTGAAGTTTGCTCTTGAGATCAACGTACCAGCACCATAACGTCCCTTCCACTGTGTGACCCATCTGACGTCGCGCAGCTTCCTTACGTTCATTAATGAACGCCCAAAAATTGCGTTATTCATTAATTTATAGAAACTTTTCTCGAACTCATTTTTTGCTAACTTTCGTTTCTCTGTGTTCAAATCAATGTAGCATTTTAACCATGCGCTCTGATTAAACTGAATCGCTCTGTAAATGTGAGCTACTTTCATACCTAACTCTACACACTGTTTTAATAGCCTATAATGAAGAACATACCGTTCCTTGTTGTAAAGAGTGCTCATTAGTTTCGTAGATTTTTCAGGACACAATGGATAATCGGCATGTTTATCATGAAGTTCTAGCGGGTAGATTAAATCAACTTCTACCATAAACCCAACATCTGCTTCATCTCCTACATTCATAATGTCTAAATTCTCAACGTTTTCGACCCATTGAAAGCCGCCCGTTGGAAGAAACTGTTGCATAGCGAATCCATACAAATTGTTCACGTCAAAGTACATTATGTATGATTCCGGTTTGGACTCATCGTATGTTAACATGTACTTGTTATTTGCTACTGCATGCCGCGTAACGCATTGCACATTACCACCGCGTATGGAGCGTTCGAAAAACTGCAGCATGTCGATATCCTGAAGTAATTCTAGCTGGACAGCTGTTATTTTCTTCATAGCACTCCATGCCATAGACGGTACCGTGTAGAAATGAGCGGCATCAATACCATATGTCTCTTTTCCACTCAATCTAAAGTTTTCAAATACATCGGCCAAGAGTAAAGTATCGATTTTCAAGTAAAGATCAGAATATTCACCCAACGATTTACAGTTAAACTTATTCCAAATAAGCTGAGCAAACGCGTAGTTTTCTTCCGAAACAGTTTCACCCTTTAAAGAGCTAAAGAATGAACTCCTTGACGGTAAACTAGTGTCGTCTAACACCTCCATACTAGTAACATATTCGTATGGAAATATCCCTTTCCGAGAAGCGAGTTTAAACTGTAAATCATCGGTGAAATACCGTCTCGTTACAAGCTTTGACTCGTCACTAAGTAATAGCGACATTTTGTCCAGCGAAAAAGGAATAAAGTTGTAAGTGTCTATAAATCTTAGTTCAACACACTGTCTTTGGTTATAACGTATAAAGTTTGAAAATCCTTTGTATCGTTCCATGTTCACTGCTAATAGTTTAATGTTCGTTCTGAGATTTGTCACAACATCCCCTCCCTTCCTATGCAGTTCTCTAATTATGAAATGACCATCATAGGCTGTCAAATTATGGAATGCTACCGGCAAGATAGAAATTTTACGATACTGTAAGTTACACAATTGATGTGCTGATCCCCTGTAAACACCCGTTAAATGACAATGATCGCGAACTTTAATTTCATTATCTGCAATTTCCTTCTCACATATGTGACATAATGTAGACGAAAGAAATTCATTTTCTTGCTCAACAGTTAATGCTAACATTGGTTTCGTATCAAAATAATAGGGCGCAAGCGTGTCCACCAAGTTATACATCTCATCTACGAACCATTTTACACAATCACTACCTCGATAGAGTTTGAAAGAGCACAAATCTCTGTCAAAACTACAGTGTAAATAATATGCTACGCTGTATGGCACATGTTCGTGAATTGGAGTTGAATGTGAGGTGACATCACTTGGAAAACAAGTAGACACAGGTTTCAGTATGCATTCTGTGTCAGCATACACAATAAAAGGCACTGGCTCTTTAACCTTATACTCGGTAAAGTACACTAGCCGTTCGCTATCTGAAGGCATTATACTTTTGCCCACCGCAAATTGTATACAGTTATTAGTATGCAAAGCTAATTTTTCCTTATTAGAAAAGTAAGACAAACACCGTCTGCAAATATAAATTCTATTATGGTTCTTCGTAAGAGATGAGCGCACAAGACGTGGAAGATTCTTAATCAAACAAAAGTGATACTTCTCACTGTCGCCAATCTGAAGCATTAGAAGATCTACGATCTTTTCACACGTTTTATGTGAAATGTACAAAGGTACAAGAGTAAACTCTTTTTTGTCATCATTCCGTCCTATGCACACCCAGTTGTTCTCGTCATACTGCGCTCCGAATACATTCACGGAGATTTCGTTTTGATCTTCAAATTTTCTCATGTATCTCATTTCCATCGGGATTGGTATGTCTTTTAAATTTAAAATTGCATTATAATGTGGATAAGAAGAAATGCGATCTACATGATGTTTAGCTGGAACTAAGCCAGCAACTACACTCCACGCAAAGCAAGCATCTCGTGTGTTCCGCAGATTAATAACTGCTTTCTTGTTTCGAATTGCTGTAGGCAACGTTAGACTAGTTGGCGACTTGCCCACGTGAAAACCTACATTTTTATTAATGTTTATCCGCAATTCGCGAATTCGTAGCAGAGACCATCCCGAATCACGAGCCTCGAACTCTGATAATTTTTTCAGAATCGGTCTCGTTACATGTTCGTTGTACCATTCTCTTAAATTAGTACCGTCAGTAATTTCAGCGTTCCTTGTATGAAAATAATTGTTATCGATTTTCTCGTGACGGACATGTTGTGTGCAGAGAACGGTATTTACTTTTAATGCTTGTGTCTTGAGTGCTTCCTTCACGTATTTATTAAACCACACGTAAGATTTATCTAGGAACTCTTCGGGGAGTAAGAAATCATTGTTAACGTTTACCACCGCTAGTGTGTACACTCTGCGCCGAAAAGCTTCCTCGATTTGTTTACACTGGAAAGCAGACAAATCTTCTATCTGAAAAGTTAGTCCATTAACAGCGCGAGCGTGAAAATAAATTTCTAACATCTGATTACGCATTTCCTCTAGCTCGTTAAGATTTTCAATCAGCTTGAACTGAGCTTCTTCTCGCTCGTCGCTAGGTTCGAACCGATATGAAATTAGTATTGATCCATTTACCTCCCTCATAAACGCGCGAATGCGTTCAAACGCTCTATCGAAATGAGTTTGCATTCTACCCGCATCTTCATCTGTCTGTAAATTAATGTCTAGTTTCCTACGTTTGCTGCTCGACTCCATGACTACAAAAAAAAATTACGATTTGGTGCTAAATTTTTCAGCAATCTCAAGACAAGTCCAGCAGTTGCTGTAGCAACGACTTATCAAGAATGTACAATCCGTCATTACACAGTATAACCATCGAGCTAGGTCACTACCTTCTGCATCGCGTGAACAGTGTACAGCTTCGCTAGGAAACTCCTCCTGAAGCTTCCCTAGCAATGTATTACGGTAATAGGAAATGTTATTTGAATTTTGTGACGAAAAGGAAAATTCAATTTTATAAATTTCTTCGAATGTATTATAGCCAAGAAATAAAAGAAAATGTTCATTACTTGAAAGTTCACTCAAAAGAAATCGCACTACAGCAGCTGTCACTTCCTGCTGGCTTTCGTAAGCTTTACTCAGGTTCGTCACATATACTGTATAACTGAAAAGAGAACCCCCTCTGTTCCATAGTTCAATACAATTAGCACTCACTTCTTGTTCTTGTTGTGCGCTCAGTTGTCCCGCTTCATCTTCAACAGGCTGTGAAGTAGCGACCACATCCTCCTCTCGATGTACTTGAAGACGACGACTCTGTATGCTTGGATATGCTTGATGTTCAGTTCCTGGTTTAATCTCAACTTTCTTCCACTTCATCATATTACCACCTCGGACCTGAAAAGACAACACCACATACTATTTTCAATTAACAAAACAATTATGCGAATACGGCGAAAAAAAAAAATTTACATTAAGAACGAAAATACTCTCTGCATACTTACTTAGTTAAAATAGATGTCGTAACTGATGACATTCTACTGTAGAAAGCACACTTGATGGTAGCCCCTCTCCATGCCTCTGTACATCATTTTCAAGTTGTTTTTTAAAGAATTTATTTCTTCTATTTCTTCTGCTGTAAGTTTTGAGAATTGCGCCGGCAGGAAAACACTCACAGTCTCCTCATCTTCCCCTTCTATATCAACGATTATTTTCCTCCCAAATCTTGTTTCTACCGCTCTCAGCGCTTTAACCTTAAATGGATGGTTAAGTTGCAACTCACTTAACTTTCTATTATGATATTGTGGTGCCTTGGCAATTTTGTTTAATTTCATTAACATATCCATTCTGTTGAAACTGTTATATCTTTTTAAAATTAACAAACTAAATAAACTTACACTTACTGAAGAGGAAAGGAAAGTAGTAGTAGTAGTAGTAGTAGAGAACTCTTCCAACTAGATGATAGTTTTCATGTTGCGCTCTGCTCCTTAAATACTCCCTGCCACCACCTTCACTCCTCACCAGTAGGTTGGACTTGACACTAGTTCACCTTCACTCAAAATTACAACCTACAAAAAACATCCTGTTCGTGACAGAGATAACCTTCATCAAGTTAGAAAGCGGATCTTGCCTAGTAACAGCTGCACTGTAGCACTCCTTAGTGTTTCCCCCTCACCCCTCCAGTAAGAGAGGAGTGGGGGATCATTTTTTTTTAACATAAACTAACATCCTGTTCAGCTTTCACCAGCAAGTGACCTATTAAAGCAAATCCAGTTGCCACATAGTTACTGTACCTTGGACACAAGAGTAACCTTTCAAGAAAATTAATTACCTCTTACATAAAGACCTCTGAGTGTGTTGTCCTCATTCTACATGTGGTTGACCCCCTTAGCCAGTGAAAGCTACTCCAGCAAAATCCAGTCACAGCACCTTGCCTCCCCACACCTTTCAAGAATTAATTACCTCTCACATTAAGACCTTGCAGTATGTGTAGTTAACATTCCACACACGCCTTGCCAAGTGAGAGGCCCCTTCAGGGAGTGAAGCGCACGGGGGCATGCGCAGTGGCTGCCGCTGGTCCAGAATTCTTCTATCGAAACTCTGGTCCAGCTTTCTTCTAGATCCTCTACTTAAGACATACGGTAGTTTAACATGTTAGCATCATAGTTTTTCAGAAGTATATTCAGATATTGCATAGCTGTAAGATATTAAATATGGACAATATATTAATTAAAGTTATATAGAGGTTATATTAATATATCTGGGTAGGAGTATTACTCCTTCAGTTTTCTTAAAATATTTAACCAATTTACAGTCATTTATAACACGAGGCAATACATTATATTCCTTAAATATTGACAGTTCTATGCCTTTCACTCCATACTTTACTGAATTGGAGTGAGAGAAATATACCCTTAATGATCCTCAAGTTTCATATCTATGAATTCCACTAAAATGGGAGAAGTTAACAGCAGAGTGCACTAATTCCCTGTCTAGCTTACACTTAAAGACTGATGATGAAAATGCAATTTGCTTATGAAAGGGCAGAATATTTGACTCTGAAAAACTTCATGTGACGGTTTGAGGAACGGGAATCCATACATGATTTTGATGGCTCTTTTTTTGTAGGATTTCCAAATTATTAACAATCTTTCCTACATCTTCCCCAAATAAAGCTTATGTACCTTAGATGTGAGCACATCATTTCATAATATATACACTTCAATATTTAGTGAGAGAAATTACTGTATCTGTACAATATTCCTATCAAAGGGGTAATTTTGCTGATCACATAATCAATATGGCTTTTCCAAGAAAGTGTTGAGTTTTAATACTATACCAAGATACATAGCTGAGTAGATTTTCCCTATTACTTGGTTCTGTACGGTAACAGTGTTAGCTGCTGTGATCTTATGGGCTTCTTTATGAAAGGTTATTTTGTTTTACTCACATTCATGATCATTTTTTGAGATGAAGCCCAGTCGGATAATTTGTCCAAGTCACAATTTATATCTTCCATAATTTGTGTTTTGCTTAGCCCTTTATATGTTATTAAGATATCATTGGCAAATGATTTACATTTTCCCTTTAGTGTTAAAGATTGTATGTCATTAATATAAATAAAAAATAGAATATGACATAGTACAGAACCCTACACCACTAATAAACTCTTTGCAGTAAACCTTACCTTTAGCACCTTTTGAACAGGCAGAAGCTGAGATTTTGAAATATAACTTATTTTCTTTTAGAATATTGTGGCCATTAAGGTGTCAGACACGGTGCATGATAATTTTGCAAAAGTTCAGTCACCTTTGTTTCAAACTAAGAATTGCATCATATTCTTGTTATTTATATGAAATATTTAGTAAAACTAAATCACAAATAACACAAGTGGCACAATTCATGTTGCTTTTTACAAGAAAACTGAATTTTGCCACAACATTTATTTCAATTATCTGTGCCACATACACCTACATAGTTGTTTACACAAAAAGATGCGTTTATGTCTAAATTGCTAATAAAAAGGGCTTTCTGAATTGTCATAAATTTTCCACACTTCATGATTCAAGTGTAAGCCTAGTTACATATTTTTAAACTTTAGATTAAAAAGTACATGCATGCGAACCATTTCTGTTGTTTATTCTGTATAGCCTTTTAAATTAAAATCGACTTTCTGATATATTGCATCATGTAGTGAGGTAATTATAACAAAACATACGAGCCTTTCTAAGAAATTGGAAGGTGATAGGAGCTCCGAGCATAAAAATCAATAAAAGCCAACGAACTTTATTACTTGCAAAAAAATTAAAACACGCATTTTGGATGTATATATATATATATATATATATATATATATATATATATATATATATAATGTAAAACAAACCTTACGCATACCTTTAACAATTTAATGATTGAGCTTTTCGAGATAATTTTGATGTCATCTATAAAAAGATAGCACTTGCTACAGTCAGTAGTGGTGAAGCAATACACTTTACATTGTTGACAGTTTCACACAGGATACAATACGATCCTCATTATACAGGGTTGAATGTGAAAAGTGCATCAAGAGTAGCATAAGCTGTTGACAAGAGTTCAAACCAGCTGTCTCTCACATGAAGCCAGCTCATGATGGGAATGAATGAACTTTCATAAATCTATGGTACTCTCTTCTTACTCTTACAATGGATGTTGGAAGTCCAGAACACCACTCTTGCTGACATTTGCAGGTAAATTTTCTGTTGACTTTGGGCAGAGTATCTTCAAATATTTATTAAAATTCATGGTGAATATTTCAACTCTTCCTCTGTATACAAGTTTAAATCATACATTCTTTCTCTTTACTTTTCCTATGAAAGTCAATATCTCACCTACCCTTACTGGAATTATGTGTACGCTTTCTCTTCCTTTGTTAACTCCTCAATAAATTCCTTAGTGTTTTGATTACTTATCCATGTTGGTTAATCATTTCCAAAAAAGGCTGTCCCTATAATGTGATAAGCCGGAATGCCACATCACTTGAGAGTCTACTGCCCCCACTTAAATTAAACCATGCACCATCAGAAAATTTGTTGTGGGTATTTCAACGTCATGCACCGAGTACAGAATCAAATTATAGAAACAATGGCTGGGGCCAGATCATAAAATATTAATCTATAATGCACTAGAAAACTTTACCTCACCGCTATGAACCCTAACTTCTGAATTAATCTATTCTGACTATCAAGAAAATATGTTTCAATAAATGGCGTTGGTAAATGAATTCCATGTCCAGATTTAAAAAGTGTTGCAGCAGTCTTTGTATCAGGCATGACAGGGAATTTAAAAACTGCTTGGTATCCTCTAACTGTTCCAATTATTTCCCACTTACATTGAAAGTTAGAAGCTTTTTCCAAGGGCCCAATAAACTGTACAACGACAGCGAAGATGTTACACTTCACCTCTTTAAATCATACGAAGAGAGCCTTATTAGTTTGCACGAGAAAGCATTCCTCTTTAACTCTTTCAAAGTCTACATTCTTCCAATTTATGGTATGGACATTTCCTATCAGCAGACCAGCAGGATGTTTACTTTTAAAGTGATCCAAGATAGCATTAGAGCGCCCAGCCCACCCGCAACCATACAAATAACAGCTGTACATCCTCCACTGACAAACCGAGTGATGATATATTAAATCTTCACCAGACAGCATTCTTGAACAGCCAACATCAGAATTTTGACATGGGAAAGTCAGTATGGCAGCCATCTCTTCAGCTAAGCGATTCCTTTGTCCTGTAAACATTGACCTACACTGAGAACACGAGGTGACTTTCTTCCGACAGTCAGCACAGGTGCAATGACCATTTCTGCACTCCTCTAGTTGTAGCAAACTGCGCATTCCATACACTTCAGTAACTTTGCTCGAAGGTCTGCTGACATCGATAGGTCCTTCCTGAAAGCAGAATAGAATTCGACAATGAATGGCATATACTTTAGTATACGTATGAGTGTAATCTCCCCGGTGTAATTTCCCACCCTTAATTTTGAAATGGATACTTAGGGGGAAATAAAAATTTGCATGATTACGTAAAGATCCTTTATATACCTGCCAACTTTACAAAACCAAAAATCCAGGAGATTTTGATATGAAAATCATGAGACACAATTGGTCAAAACTGCTTATTCCACATGTCTTGCGCAATACAGGAGTACTAAGGCATAACACTTATTGTCTCAAAACCCGACAGTTGCTATACCAGATGATGGGTCTCTGATAAGCCTTCGGAAAATAGTACGAACTCATGCTCCTAGATGCCATTACTTAGCAAATGCATAGATTAGTATGTTGCACCACGCGCTCGCGCGATTATGCGAAGCACAATGTTATTTTTGTCAAGTAATAAATTAAAATTCGCCATAATTGTCTCCAAATGGCTCCTATAATCTCTAGAAAAGTCACTAATCACTATCTTTGGAATTCTGTCACTAAATTACTAAAATAGTCTCCAAAACTAGCGACTAGTCTCTAGAATCGACTAGACTGGGTAATGTGAACAAACATGAACAAAGCACGCGATAACGAGAGATTAACAATCGATATACGAGTCGCGATATACAGGTTTCGATAAACATCGCACAATTACTAGAACAGCCCAAGGAAAAGCCATATAAAGCCCTCCAACCGAGAACATGAAAGTTCTCCAGAGAAATACCCACTGATAGGGGGACAGAGCACTTTACGTCTATTCTACAGACCAAAGATATATCCTCATCTGTCTCTCGGACCACATAGAACGCAATGAATATAAAACCCTTTACGACTGACGAAGTAAATAATGTATTCAACCAATTGAAGAACGGCAAAGTATGTGGACCGGATGGCATATTCAACGAACATTTCAAGAAAAGTAGCGCATATCATGCTGAGGCCTGGACTGTCTTACTCAACCAGTGCGTGGCTCAGACTAAGATAATCGGAGAAATGGAGATACACACCTATACAAGGGCAAATGCAAGACGGATGATCCAAATTCTTATCGAGGTATAGCTTTGGAGAATACGAGGTTCAAGCTCCTGTCCACTCTAATACTTAACCGACTAATAGCTCCAACGGACTCAATGATACCTGATAAACAATTTGGCTTCCGGAAAGGGCACTCAACCAATCATGCTATCCAATGCCTAATAGGAAACATTACTGAAGCTCTCCGTCTTCCAAAGGAAAACTTCGTGTATTGTTTATAGACTATGCTTAAGAATTCGACTCTCTAATGTACTAAGAAGTAAACTGACAACTTATAGGTCAGGATCACTACCTATACAGGATAATTCATTCACTCCTATCGAACAACGTTACATACATTGTCGACAACCTGTCTAGATCAGAGACAATCGAGCAGACGACGGAAGTGTTGCAGGGAGATCCCTTAAGTCCGATATTGTTCAACATTGCCACAAGGAACGTAGTTGAATCAATCACCAGTGAGGAGGTTACATATATGCTGATGACATGGCGTTAGCCTCAACATCACATAAAAAGCTACAGGAATCGTTTGAGAACGTATTACTTGGTAGAATACAAACGGTCTAAGCATTAATTTAGAGAAAACAGTCCAAATGACATTTAGCAAAGTACATCAAATTTAAGAATAAAGATTTTGCCAGGATCAATTCCCACAAGTAATTTGGCGTGACTTTACAATCAAACGGGAAAAGCTTCACCAAACACATCAGAGACAAAGCAGCCTCAGCATTCGCAGCAATGAATGAGATCAAGGTTCTTCGACAATTATCTATAGAGACAGCAATAGCCCTATTCCACATCGAGATCTCCCCCAACATGACATACGCATTAGAGATCATCTGGAAGTACCTAACAAAGGACAACCTAGCTGTACTAGAACGAGTGAAGGCCACGTATCCCAAGAAAGCTCCCTGCCTGGCAAAGAACGCTCCTTCGATGGTAACCTATGAGCTGACAAGACAGCCGTTCTATATAGAAGATCTACGATTGAGATTAACATTGGCTTCCACGACACAATACCAAGACTTACTCCAAGAGCTACAGGATAAAAAAAGCGAATATTTGGATAGATTTCTACCGAACAGACGCCATGACGACATCAGAATGGAAGAATTCTGGCTATGACCTGCGACACACCATGACACGCTTCGCAGTCCATGGATTTCACTAAAGTAAACTCGTGTCCTCATCCCGAGGTGGTGCAGCTATTTTCAGGCACACCCCCATTGGAAGTGAGCTGCATGTACCATTTCAACCAGTTACCAGCACTCCTGGTATTCTTAAATTTCTGGCAGTACCGGGAATCTAACCCGGGCCCCCGAGGACGGCAGCTAATAACACTGGCCGTTACGCTACAATGTGCAATAGAAATTACTTCCACGAACCAGATGGAAAGTGTGTTTGTACTGTATATTTCGATAACAACACATACGAGTGTTAAGCTATTAGCCCCAGTTAAGAATTGCTGGTAAATCTAAAACACTGAACGTAAGTTGAACATTGAAGCTTGAAATTTTCTTCACCAAACGAAAACGAAAATTAATTCATGCAGTAAAGGGTTAAGAATGAAAACAACGTTTAAATTAATCCGTTAATTGTTATCGAAATAAAGTGTATATCCCACTCAAGTAACTAATATAGATTAAAATGTAATTCGCAAAACGCTATTTTCGCCTATAATTTCGGACATATGGTCGTTTAGTTTTTTTTCTGGATAATCGCCATTCTGAAATGTGCAAATGTAAGTGACCAGATTCAGAGCGATGGAAGATTGTAAGCCAACGGGAAAAATTCTCCCGAAGCCCACAAGCTATCAAAGGTTTCGACCACCCTCTAACACTTAACACTCAAGTTAAGACTTCAGAGAATTGTGAATGTAGTAGCCGTTAGGAGTTTCACTATTGATTCGATTCAACCGGCTGTTCTGTATTTCATTCTACAGTCTGTTTGGAGATTCCGTAGTAATTCGCTCCACCTCGACTTTTCTTCCATCGGTCGAGTTGAGTTTGGGGCAGAGGTGATATGTTCAAAGTTTCGTTGTTAATTTCATGCCCCTCGCTTTTTTAAAATCCCGTCTTTGAACATTTCTTTGCACGTACGACGATACAATAATACAGGGATGGCGAACCTATGCCACGCGTGTCACTATCACGATTTCGGCGGCACCCCTCATGAACATAATAATGTTTACGTCTTTTCCTACAGACAATACATATCTCATAGTGTTTCACGTGTAAGACATAAATATCGAAAATCTCAATACCGGTACTAGTTCCATCCGGACGTGCAATATGGCAACACTGCTACACTGATAGGCCCGAAAGTCACGTGATGTAACAGTGTCATTTTCTGGTGATTTTGTATACGGACCTCACAAACATGTTTTCGGTGCCGAAAAGAATAGAAACTTAAAGGTAGTGACCGGATTTTTCAAGAACAATGGACAAGGGAATTCGGACTGATAGAAAGATGAGATGCCTGTGTTTGAAAACAATTTTATCCCTCACATTTAATGTGAAGCGGCATTTCGAGACTAATCATTCAAATGTTTGATCCATGCCAAATGAAGAAAGAAGAGAGTTCGTGTCACAAAATATCGAACATTACACAAAACAAACTAGTTATTTTGTAGGTATCATCTTTCCCGCCAAGGAATAATATCAGTTCGTCTGTTTCCATCTGTCTGCCTGCATAGTAGAGCATGCATGGTAAACCACTTTCGGACGGTTAGTTCTTGAAATAAACTTCCTTATTGATGTCCGACACATTATTTGAAAACTTCCCTAACAAACAACAAATAAACAGAATGAAAGGAATGCTAGCCAGCCGAACTGCTGTCAAGGATAGAATAATCAAAATGATTGAAGAAGTTTTGGAGCAATTGAAAGCTAATTTGGTTAACTCCCAGATGTATGCAGTATATTTTGATGAAAGCATGGATGTGACCTTACAAGCAAGGATAGCTGTTTCTTTTTCTGATTTCCTTGCGGAAATGTGATGAGGTAGAAATAAGTTAAATTCTTGAGCGTATGAACTACGACAACATGGAAAGATAATGAAGCTAATGGAGGTGGTGAAGTCCATGGCAATATTAGTATGTTTGATTTTTATATCTAATAATATTTATCTTTTTACAATTTGTTTTACGTCGCACCAACACAGATAGGTCTTATGGCGACGATGGGATAGGAAAGGCTTACGAGTGGGAAGGAAACCGCCGTGGCCTTAACTGAGATAACAGCCCCAGCATTTGCCTGGTGTGAAAATTGGAAACCACGGAAAACCATCTTCGGGGCTGCCGACAGTGGAGCTCGAACCCACTATCTCTCGGATGCAACCTCACGGCCAACTCGCCCGGTAGTAATGTTTAACGACGAAGTGTTTTACTACGGGAGCTTATTATTTATTTATTTGCTTACAAATAATAATATGTATTCTCAAAACTTACATATTAAAATGTATTTTGTGTAGTATATGCAAAATACGAACACGGAACATGCAATCAAATGTATTTACAAGATATGTATCTAATAAATAAATAACATATTATGAAACATAATTGAGAATTCGGAAAGGAAGTCGCCGGGGAGTGGAGGGTGTAGGTTAGAGCCATTCCTTAAAGGAAAAGTGGCACTTTCAACAGTTGAGAATACTAAACCAGTTGGAAAAAGTTTTCCATCCCTGCCCTAATATATATTTTCCACTAAAAATGGGAACTGGAGTAGGCAATCCGAGACCCATAGGAAAGAAAAGCGATGGCTGTGAGCAGATACCAATCTGAAGCTTTAGGGACCAATCTGGTGAACACAATATACGGCACAGGCATTTGGCCAGATGTTCTTAAGACCATTATGGTTCCCTTACCCAAGAAATGTAACGCTAAAAATTTAAAGACCATAAATCAGTTAGTTTTATATCTCATGTTACTAAGGCAGTGAACAAGATAGTGCTGAGAATAGAAAAGAAAATAGAGGAGCATAGGGAGATGATCAGTTTGGTTTTGTAAGGTGAAGAGGAATCGCAGATGTAATTGGATGCCCAAGGATGATTGCACAAAGGGTGTTAGAAGAGATTAGGGAAATGTATGTTTCATTGATTGGGGAAAAGCGTTTGACAGAATGAACTGGTGTATTATGATGAGGATTATGAAAGATATTGGTGTAGACTGGAAAGACAAAAGACTGGAGTTGTGTAAGAATCAGAAAGTGATAGTTAGAGTAGACGAATATGAAACAGAAGAAGTGGGTATCGGAAGAGGAGCAAGACAGGGATGTTGCATGTCACCGTCTCTGTTCAATATATATACCGAAAAACATGCCCTGGAAAAAGGAAGGGGCGTTGTGGAGTGCGGAGAACCAATAAAGACCATAAAATACGCAATGATGTGGCAGTATTAGCGGAATCTGAAAAAGATCTGCAAGTCATGTTGGAAAATATTGAGAGAGTGGGCAAAGAGGTCGGAATGAAGATCAACACTGGGAAGACTTAAGGTGATGAGGAAAGGAAATGAGGCTGCTGTTAATATAACACTAGAGGGGAAAGAAATTGAAACAAATCATTCAGATATTTGGGAAGTTGTTAACATGGACTGGAAGCTGTACAGAAGAAATAAGGAGCAGAATATCTATGGGGAAAAAAGCTTTCGGAAAGGTCGGAGGGCTTTTGACATCTTAAATCAATCCCTACCAATTTAAGAAAGATGCTCGCGAAGTGTTTTGTGTGGAGTGTGGTGTCATATGGAGATGAAACATGGGCATTAAGAAAGAAAGAAAAGTATTTGGAAAGTTTTGAAATATGGTCGTGGATAAGAATGGAAAAGTCGAGTGGACAGATAAAATGAAAAATGATGTAGTGCTAAGAAAAGTAAGAGAAATGAGACACGTGATAAAAATAAGGAAGAGAAAAATATCGTGGTTGGGTCACATAATACGTAAAAATTGCCTTCAACACAGGGTGATGGTGGCAAAAATAGATGGAAGAAAAGGAAGAGGAAGCAGAAGGTTTGGAATGTTAAAAGATGTCAAACAAAGGAGAAGCTATGAACAACTGAAACAAGATGCTCAGGACAGAGAATCATGGAGGATGTCCAGTTGACACATGTCTCAAGACAGATTCACAGAAGAAGTGATTTCCCATTACCTGTATAAAATCTATGCTAACCAATGGCATATACTGAGGGCTACCAAGGCTATCCATGAAGCCCAAACCTCAATTAAGAACGATGGAAGTCTAAAACACATATCAATGTAAGCATCTGAAACGTTGTTCCATTTACAAAACTTGAAAACAGTGAGAAAAAACGTCGCACGTATTTCTGAGAGCAGCCCAGACTCTCGCCCCTCTCCCCTCGACAAACCACACGCGGCTAGCCGCTGTATCGGATGACTGGCGGGGGGGATAGGTGTGCTAGGCTTCGGTATGTCAGATCGCCTCTGCTAGCTAGCAACCTTGCGTTACTCATCGTATATACTTCTGGCTTAATTATAAAGATAACAGAGTGCTGGTATTTCACTCCCGTTTACTTCTACGTCCTTGTAGGAAGACACTGCAGGGCTGCTCTTATAGGAGCAATATAGTGTTTTTTTTATAGGTAGACCTGCTAAAATGAAATGCCATCTTTCAGGCTTAGTGTTCTTTTGTTGGTTGGAATCGAACCCCTGATCATGGGTCGGACACCACCACTGATCTCCCGAGGAAGCTAATTAACCAGTGAACGATGGGTACGACCGCTGCAAAATTCAACATTTTTATTTAATAATAGTAATAATAATAATAATAATGGGCCATGGCATCTGTATAGGCTTGGTGGTGATCTTATGAGGCTAAAATGAATGGCGAAGACAAACACCCAGTCCCCAAGCCAGGGGAATTATCATCAGGGGGTTGATTCTGAAAACTGAACCGGAGACATCGGACCAAAGGCAAACATTCTAATCATTTAGGCATAAATCCGGACTTTTGCTAAGGAGTTTAATTTGTTAAAACTTAGGCTACCATCTCCACTGACAGTAGCAGAGGACAGGGCAGTAGCTTGTGAAGAACCTTGACATCACAGCAGACTACTCCGTTGGCTATTGGCTGCAGCTCAAAACGCTTAGGGCTTGACGTTCACCAAACCAACAATCGAAAAGGGTAACCTAAGTCTAGTGGTAGCCACTGATCTCTATACATGGATCGCTGATGGCAGCTCTCCGCTGCAGGAGAAAGTACGCCAAGTTGAGCGCGCGGTTCGCCATGTTGGCGTACCCATCCTAGAGCTCTCCTTATGGGGAAGCAATGATAATATGGTCAATTTAAAATCGCAATTAATGGCGCGTTGGAATAATTAAAAATATAGCGACATGTTCACTCAAAGCATAAGGACATTGGGATCACTGACACGTCGTTCCGAGGTCAGTAAATCTCCGGGATAGCAATAAAAATGAGTGTATAATAACGGCCGACTAATATTAACTTAGGTGCTGAATACATGCAATTAGCGATCGGTAACACAATACGAGTGAAAATCAGTTTCTGGAAACATTGCTGTAAATTGTATACATGTATGTCACGAAATTATGCATTCTTAAAATGATGTACCTATAAACGTAGCTCACTATACAGGCCTAGATTCGACATACCATAATCGGTGCTTGATAATGAATTCCTGTTTCCTGTTTCTATGAAATAACGCGCAGTGTATCAAATTATAATATAATTGAAGCAAATGTACACATTCATAAAACCAGCAAATATTCAAAACTTCTCAGTATATCACATTACCTGCAGCTTAATTTACTATTACAGACCTCTTTAATTAAATTCAGCTACCAAAGCAATATTGATGGTCATCATCAGAAATATGTAACACCCGTTAAATGAGCCCCAAATACCACAACTAGTATAATGGGATAGCCTAAAACACCCACCACACTTTGCCTACTCCCACCACTCCAGTGTCTGAAACCCATAATTATTACTGATGTAAATAAGGTCTAGAATTCCTCCAGACTTCATTTTCTAAGATTTTTATAAGGTCACGTCAATTATTTCATCAAAACCGTCAGTTTAATTATGATAAATAAATAAAAATGTAAGTAAATCTTTACTTGCAGTAAATGTTCAGTAAAATTGAAAACAGTTGGCTATACATCATTTTTAATGCGTGCAGTTTGTCCATTTTTATCTAAACAGTCTTCCTCAAAGTGATGGGAGCAGAGAACAGCTGTTTTAGAAGGCTCCCAAGTCTCCCGCCTGATACTCCTAATTCATGATCTTAGATGTTCGGGTTTCGAGAAAGGAAACCTAGAAAAATTGCCATTTTGCTCCCAGAATATGCGAAATAAGATACAATAAACCTAAAACTCAAAACACTACCCTACAGAGATTATTATGTACAGTATAAAACTCACCGATGAAATGATTTCTCCTTCTGCTGATCGTTTCTGTTTGTACATCCATAAGCTGAACACTGCGGTATGTTAATACCCGGTAGGATGTTTCTTCATTCGGATTTCACATAAATACATACACATTTAAATTTAATTTTGTAATTTACAAGCAGTGTCCGCCTCTGTGGTGTAGTGGTTATTGTGATTAGCTGCCACCCCCAGAGGGCCGGGTTTGATTCCCGGCTCTGCCATGAAATTTGAAAAGTGGTATGAGGGCTGGAACGGGGTCCACTCGGCCTCGGAAGGTCAACTGAGTAGATGGGGATCGATTCCCTCCTCAGCCATCGTGGAAGTGGTTTTCCGTGGTTTCCCACTTCTCCTCCAGGCAAATGACGGGATGGTACCTAACTTAAGGCCAAGGCCGCTTCCTTCCCTCTTCCTTGTCTCTATCCCTTCCAAACTTCCCATCCCCAACAAAGCCCCTGTTCAGCATAGCAGGTGAAGCCGCCTGTGCGAGGTACTGGCCATACTCCCCAGTTGTATCCCCGACCGAAAGTCTGAATCTCCAGGACACTGCCCTTGAGGCGGTAGATGTGGGATTCCTCGCTGAGTCCGAGGGAAAAACCAACCCTGGAAGATAAACAGATTACGAACGAACGAATTTACAAGCATAACTTACTACAAGGCAACAAACCTAAATTCATAAAATACACTACAATTTCTTTTGAAATAACACAGCACAGAACACCCGTGGAACTACAATCAAGGGGGTTGGCGTCACTGAACTAAGCATAAACAAAGCAAGCGCGCTCCTCGTGGTCTATTCAATGGGTCTACTGCACCGTGCGCTCGCTCCCATCTTACTACGCCAGTCATCTTCTATTCCGCTTACTGCTACCCAAGCCACCAGCCATCCATGTATAGAGATCAGTGGTGGTAGCCTATGACTTAATCCCAGCATACGCCACTGATGGTAACTCATCACGCCGAGACGGAAAGATAATATAGGTCGTAGTACACTGCACTAGAAAATAGAGCGTCTATCACATAACAATGAAAAGACCAACAAAAATGATTCTTGATTGCCACAGGACAGACAAAGAATAACTTGACAAAGACCAAGCCATCTCTTGATCGTAATACTAATAACCGCTGGCATTTGATCGAAAATGAAAATCCACAGCTTGTTTCTAGTCATTCTACCGGGTCAGGAATGGAACGAAGCACCATCTAGCAGCAAGGATAGCAATTGTGCCGGCTCCCGAAGCATGTCGCACACCTCTGGCGCAATGATAAATGAATGGCAGATGAAATAAATGATATTGGAGTGTTGCTGGAATGAATTATGACAGCGAAAACAGGAGTACCCGGAGAAAACCCTGCCTCGCCCACGCTTTGTCCAGCACAAATCTCACATGGGGTGACCGGGATTTGAACCACGGAACCTAGCGGTGAGAGGCCGGCGCGCTGCCGCCTGAGCCACGGATTGATCGAGATAGACATAATTCAAGAGAAATTCAGAATCGTCTGGTGACCTCTGAATGCAGTCCCCAACCGAAGATCCAAATGGGAAACTACTTTACATCCAACATCGGATGTCACTGTAACTTCGTACACGTGCAATTCTCTCTGACAAGTAGAACAGCCACAAGAGTGCGTTAATGTTCGTGTTTAGTGTTTTACAGGCCTGGTAGGGTATATAAGGGGCGTGAGCAGTGTCAGGTGTTGAGCGATCACCGTGAAGGATACGAAGATGCCGCGTACTCGGCTGAGACAGCGTTATCAGCACCTCGCACAGTTTGAAGGGGGCCTCCATTTGGCTGGCTGGTCAAATTGTGCAATATCCAGATTTCTGGGGCATTCTGATGTAAGAGTGGCCTGTTGGTGGACTGCATGGGAACGTGAAGCCAGGCATACTCGTCAAGTTTCCGACGACCACGAATGACAACTGCCCTACTGTGTACCAAGTACATTGTAACCCCTTCAATTCTGCGTCTGCCATCCGAGAACAAGTAATGGACACCCTGCAACTTCTGTATCATTTCGCACCATTGGACGGAGACTAGCAAAGCTAGACTAGAGAATTGCCGACCCATGAATAGGCTGCTGTTAGCACCACAATACAAACAGCTGCATTTGTAGTGGTGCCCTGATTGGGAAGCACGGACTGCTGATGAAATGAAGTGGAAATGTGTTCAGCGATGACTTGTAGTTCTGCAATATGACGGCGACCTGGGGGAGGTGTTACTCCTGGCGTCATGGTGTGGAGAGCCATCGGGTATAACTTCAGGGAACTCTGATAGCACGACGATACGTCACAGATATCACGCACCCTCATCTGTTATCTCGCATGTGACAGTATTGTGGTGCCATTTTTCAACAGGATAATGCTCGTCCTCATACGGCATGTGTCTCAGGGAACTGTCACTGTGATGTAGGGGTACTTTCCCAGAACATGTGTGGGACCAGCTCGGACGTCAACTCCGTCCCAGTGCCAGGATATCAAGGACCTTAAAACAGTTGTATATATTTATTCTTTATTTTCCTCCAGATCTACAGTATTTACTGCCTTAGTGACCTATTAATGGAGAAAAATAATAATTCGAATCAAAAGGACCACGCGTGACTCCTTTTCGGAGACCCGATAGCCATGGTAATAAGTGAACTGGATAAAATAACCTATAATGCAAAATAAAACAACGGAAAATCGGCACATGGAGGTTAAAGACCTCCATCTCTCTTGGGGCTGGACTCGCAAACCTAGGACATTCCAGAACTTCTACCATCCACTCTCATTGACCTACTCAGGTTCGCTGATAAAGCCATAACGTTACACCACCTGCCGCGTTAGTGTGCCACAATCTCCTCGCGTTGCAGTTTCTGCATGAAGTACTTCCTTGTCCCTAGCCAACATTACCTCACTCCACTCATTCTTCGTAATTTACATACAGTAGAACAGCAATAATCATCTTACCATTCATACGTACATCAACTATAATCACATAAGCCACTCACCACATTAAATTATGCCATCACAACTTGCCATTCCCCACTTCACCAACCATATATCACTACCTCCATTTTCATCCGCCAAACTTATCACCTCACAGTTTTTACAATCAACTCAACCTCTTATTCCTCATCTTTCTAACCATCATATTTCACTATTCATCAATTTTTACATCTCACTACATCAACTTTTTAATAATAATCACTCTTCATTCAAATCCCATAGTATTCACTCTTAGCAAACTTCACTCAGAATTACCATGTACTAGCCATAATCACAGATAAATTTCCTCCCTCCAGTCCAATTATATCCACTAACCACTTATCGTAATATATATACCATAAAGCTGCAATAATCATCTTACTATTCATACATATACCAACCATAATCATATAATAATTCCATACTTAATCTCATTTAAATTTCAAGCCCGTTTCCACATTAAAATAAATTATGCCATCACGCCCTACCATACCCAAAATTTACCAACTATACTTCACTACCACACTTTTCGACTCTCTTTCAATCACACTTCTTATTATAAATATAATCACTCTTAGCATCCTTCACTCAATATTACCATAATAAAGGGTGCGAAATCAGAAAGAAGTGGTGGTGGTGGGGGGGAGAATCATCATAGGGCTTAGCTACTAGTGTTTATTTCAAGCAGTATCCGTCGGTATCCTCTCCAAGAAGTAGAGGAGTGGTTTAAGCTCCACCTACTTATAGCAATGACAACGGAGGAGAGCTTCAAGTAATTTACGTTTTCGCCCGGGTTTCAGATGGACTTGTCAGGGTGAAAGAGGTGCGGAGTTTTTATTTTATAATGAAAGGATCACCCCCGGGCAATTTTAGTGGGGGGAAACTTTGAGATAAAATCGTCGGTGGGGGAAAATCCCTCCCTTCCCCCCGCGATTTCGCACCCTACCATAATACTCTTACCATTCAAACACATACCAACCAGCCTTGCATATTAATTTCGTCCCACCAAATCACTTACTATATACCACCAACTCGACCTCTTATTCATCGTCTCTCTAACCATCATTAACCATACATAGTCTCAATACCCAACTCTTGAACATACTAAGAACATAATCACTCTTCGCAACCTTCACTCAAAAATTACCATCACCAACCATCGTACTTTCCTTTCATATCAATTAACAAACACTTATATTTCCGGCCATATTCACTTACATTTACCATACCCATCTCTACATCATATACCAAGTTCAATGTACACTACAAATCCATTTAATATACAGTTAACACACACAATAACTCATCGCCACCATCACTTCCAACTCGTTTTGTTAACCTTTATCACAACATACCTTCCAATCTAATTACATATGACACCATTACATAACTTACTAATGCTACTTCACTTTTTATTTCTCGTCACTGTGCCTTCCTCACTTTTACCCTTCTTGTCCACAGTTCATTTAGATTCAAGCTTCTTCCTTTAATCACAGTTCCTCTTGCGTCTGCCTCCTCCCTCAAACCATTATTTTCATTATGCGTGTGACCACTTGGCTTTTCTTGTGCTCTTCCCTCCTCCAGCACTCCCCTGAATCCTTCTACCATCGCATCTATCAGCACTTCCCTGTGTCTTTCTGCCACCTCCTCTATACTGTCACTCTCCCTGACTCCTTCTATAACTTCTTCTGTGATCTCACTGTTTCCCCTTTGCTCCTCTCTCTTTCTATTATGCACGACCTCGCCGGTCTTACGCATTTCATCCTGCTTTAGGCACTCCTCCAAGGCCTGAAGTTACATCACTGTCCAATTGAGTCAATTTTTCATTGGTCACCTTCAGTATCTGGTCCATAATATGCGCCCTCAACCCTTGCAGTCTTGCCCTCACTAGATGTTTCTATAGAATTTTGTAATTCTCATTCGCATTTATTCACATATCCCTCTTAATCCACACTTTTTAATTCTGTAATTTCCGGCGTTTCTGGTCAATATGTCTGCCATCAATGTGGATAGCAGTGTCACTCTTATCGGTCTGCGCCCCCTCACCATACCTACTCTCTCAGCGTCATCTATATCGACCTCACTAAATTTAATTTTCATTTTATTTTGAATGACATCTACCAGTTTATAAATAACTTCCACTTTAGCTTCTGCCTTCTCTTCCCGCACACCGTAAATGAATATGGATTTCTTCCTCTGTCCTTGACAGCTGCTATTTCTTTCTTCAACATCACCTCCTCTTCAATATTTTTATTTCCTCCCTTAGTAATACAATTTCTCTCTCACAGTTTTCCATTTTTGCTTTAGTTTAATACGTGTTTTTCTGAATCCACAGCCTCGTCTTTTCGTTGTTCTTAACTTGCTCTTGTATCATCTGTTTTAACTGTTCAAACTGACAGAGTTCTCCCACTACCTCCTTAACCACTTTCCTTATAACTTCTATGTCCTCCCAGCTCATGTTTCCACTGCTCTGAGGGCCTGAATTTTCTTCCATGCCCCCAATAACCAAGAGCACAGTGACTGCCGCTGCCACCAACAGCATCTCACCCTTCAAACCCATCTCCAACTTACCTTCCTTATTTTGGTTGATTCCTTCTTTCTTTTTTTTTGCTATTTGCTTTACGTCGCACCGACACAGATAGGTCTTATGGTGACGATGGGATAGGAAAAGCCTAGAAAGTGGAAGGAAGCGGCCGTGGCCTTAATTAAGGTACAGCCCTGGCATCTGCCTGGTGTGAAAATCGGAAACCACGGAAAACGATCTTCAGGGCTGCCGACAGTGGGGCTCGAACCCACTATCTCCCGATTACTGGATACTGGCCGCACTTAAGCGACTGCAGCTATCGAGCTCGCTGATTCCTTCTTTCTTCTTCCCTGCCATCTTCCTATAACGACCCTATATTGCTCTATGCCGATCATCTTCCTCGTCACACTCCACTCGACTCGTCCGCTCCTCACTCTTACTCCACTCGCCTGGCACACTCAACACGGCACGTACGTTCCCGGCGCTTGCTTAGGCTAGACTGTAAAACAGCTGTATTCCAGCTTGTTTCAGGAGACAGCCTTATGACACACTTCCCAACCGAATCAGTGCATGCATCCAGACCAAAGGAGGTGTAACGTCATACTGATAAATGGGCTCGAACTGTCAAGTTCTTTATATAGTTGACTCCATTTTGTAATCATTGGAATACCACACACCCTCTCAGTAAGCGAAGTTTCACTTCGTTCCCTCCTCCCCTTCCGGGTGCTTCATTCCTTTTCTTTAAGGGGGCGTTTTACCCAGGAGGAAGGCATCATTAGTACACCATTTATTCATACAGGAAAAGCTGCATGACCTCAGGAGGTACTTACGGCTGTATCTTCCCATTAATTTCAGCCGCGTAGCAATATCAATATAGCTACATGCCCCCACCAGGGCGCAACAGCCCCGAAGGACCATGGCCTGCAGATTACGAGGTGTCGTGTGGTCAACAACGTATCCTCTCGGCCGTTATTATTGGCTTTTTAGACAGGAGCCGCTATCTCACCGTCATAGCTCCTCAATTCTAATCACGTACGCTTGGTGGACCTCGAACCAACCCTTAGATCCAGGTAATAATCCCTGACCTCACCGGGAATCGAACCCGGGGCCTTCAGGTAAGAGGCAGGCAAGCTACCCCTACACCACGGGGTCGGCATACGGTGCTATAGTCTAGGATATAATTTTTTATTCACGCTGGATGAAATTGAAGGAATGGAAGGTGCCTAAAATTTAATTGTTTATACTCCGCACTGTTTTACTTCTAAATTGACGTTTTGGTCGATTTTGGCTCTGTTTGGTGGTTAAGCGCTGAAATATAGACATAAAACCAATCCCAAGCTGCTATTCATATCGACTTATATCGGCTGAGTGCGATCTCGAAACCTAGTTGCCAATTCTATTATTTGCATTCACCACGTGGTTAACGTATCTCGCTCAGCGTGTTTGGTATTCGGTACGGTTCGCGATATTTTGCATTTTTCTTCAGTATTGAGCGTTTTTCATATTAATATCTGTCTGGTATAGTTCAGTACAGTGTAGTTAACATTTCAGTATAGCGAAAGTTAGCACGAAACAGGTTCAGTAGTGCAGTATTTAAAATAGCTGTAGTTTTATTTACATCCGTGTATTGGTTAGTGTACACTGACTGACAGATCAAATGCAACACCAAGAAGGAGTGGTCAGAACTTTATGCCAATTGCAGGGTAGACTGACGTCACTGAGGTATGCTCATGATGTGAAATGCGCCGCTGTGCTGCGCACGTAGCGAACGATAAATGGGACACGGCGTTGGCGAATGGCCCACTTCGTACCGTGATTTCTCAGCCGACAGTCATTGTAGAACGTGTTGTCGTGTGCCACAGGACACGTGTATAGCTAAGAATGCCAGGCCGCCGTCAACGGAGGCATTTCCAGCAGACAGACGACTTTACGAGGGGTATGGTGTTCGGGCTGAGAAGGGCAGGTTGGTCGCTTCGTCAAATCGCAGCCGATACCCATAGGGATGTGTCCACGGTGCAGCGCCTGTGACGAAGATGGTTGGCGCAGGGACATGTGGCACGTGCGAGGGGTCCAGGCGCAGCCCGAGTGACGTCAGCACGCGAGATCGGCGCATCCGCCGCCAAGCGGTGGCAGCCCCGCACGCCACGTCAACCGCCATTCTTCAGCATGTGCAAGACACCCTGGCTGTTCCAATATCGACCAGAACAATTTCCCGTCGATTGGTTGAAGGAGGCCTGCACTCCCGGCGTCCGCTCAGAAGACTACCATTGACTCCACAGCATAGACGTGCACGCCTGGCATGGTGCCGGGCTAGAGCGACTTGGATGAGGGAATGGCGGAACGTCGTGTTCTCCGATGAGTCACGCTTCTGTTCTGTCAGTGATAGTCACCGCAGACGAGTGTGGCGTCGGCGTGGAGAACGGTCAAATCCGGCAGTAACTGTGGAGCGCCCTACCGCTAGACAACGCGGCATCATGGTTTGGGGCGCTATTGCGTATGATTCCACGTCACCTCTAGTGCGTATTCAAGGCACGTTAAATGCCCACCGCTACGTGCAGCATGTGCTGCGGCCGGTGGCACTCCCGTACCTTCAGGGGCTGCCCAATGCTCTGTTTCAGCAGGATAATGCCCGCCCATACACTGCTCGCATCTCCCAACAGGCTCTACGAGGTGTACAGATGCTTCCGTGGCCAGCGTACTCTCCGGATCTCTCACCAATCGAACACGTGTGGGATCTCATTGGACGCCGTTTGCAAACTCTGCCCCAGCCTCGTACGGACGACCAACTGTGGCAAATGGTTGACATAGAATGGAGAACCATCCCTCAGGACACCATCCGCACTCTTATTGACTCTGTACCTCGACGTGTTTCTGCGTGCATCGCCGCTCGCGGTGGTCCTACATCCTACTGAGTCGATGCCGTGCGCATTGTGTAATCTGCATATCGGTTTGAAATAAACATCAATTATTCGTCCGTGCCGTCTCTGTTTTTTCCCCAACTTTCATCCCTTTCGAACCACTTCTTCTTGGTGTTGCATTTGCTCTGTCAGTCAGTGTACTTAGTTCGTGCATGTTTGATTAGCATATATCACTGTAGTTTGGGAAAGACAAGTGGGAAGAAAGTGACTTGGAGATCAGTGGAGTGTTCCATTTTGTAGGCCATAACCTCCTTCCTGTGCCAGACATTAGTAGTGAGTGGCGTGTTATTTCCTCATTCTCTTTTATTCTTAATAATGCATTCTCTTGTTAGTGTCGGACGTTGTTTGTAAGTGAATTTGATTTCAATCCCGATTCATTAGTCTTTCTGAGTACGGTATTACATTTTACGGGGGCTGTTTACTGCGGTCATAGCTGTTCTTGCGGCAGTAGCGCGCTGGCAACAGAGCTAAGGTGATGCTCATTTGTTTTGCGAAACGTCGATTTAGAAGTAAAGCCGTGCGGAGTATAAATAGGCCTACCTCTGTTATTGGTCCTACTGTAACAAAATTTATAGATAATACAAGTTCCAATTATTTATGTCTTATAAAGTATCAACTATAATAGAATAATGAATTTACAGTTAGGCCCACGAGAGTTGAATCTGGCGTTTAGCGCCACCGGCGAGAAACATTTGACTCATTCTGCTCGAAAATGGCCAGTTGCTATGGCAACGATAACAGAGATGCCACATTTAATGACGCTATTGCCACGTGGGTTGGCTTGCTCTCAGCCGCTTTTGAGATAATATTCGGAGTAATACTGTGTTAGCTGTGTTAATTGTTGCTGGTTTAAGTAATAATTTAAGGTTTTGTTTCCTGAATATTATTTTCGTTGTTAGTTGTTTTTGTAAGTAAAACAGTGGCTACTTGTATAGTTCTATCCTCTATTTAACATGTGCATTTGTTGAGGTTATTGTCAGTTTAGTGAATATGAAATCTCATACTTATCGGCAATGACGTGTTCTCTCTTAAATGGCGAAATTAGTAGCAAGAGCTTAAGAATGGCTCAAAGGTTATTGCATTGCATTAGGCCAACATAGTTGATACAATATTCAGCCTGTATGAAAGCGTGATATGCCGCAGATTGAGGTAACTATGACAACGCAGCGTACTTCATAGTTACTGCTTTCGCCGCTCAAATGTCAGACTTCAACTCTCGTGGGCCCAACTGTAGATTTTCGTTGCTTAGTCCATATCAGCGCCGAGCATTGCTAACATGGAAATATTGCTTAATTGTGTTAACTGGCGATGGTTTTGTCATGATGTTTTAAGATGTAAAACTGCGTGAACATCTGTCCGTATAGACAAGGATAACGTGAGGATGATTATAAAAAGTGGCAAAAATCGTAACAGGAACGATCGCTTGAAGAATAGGACAAGAGGGGCCGGGCCAAAGAGGTGATAATAGAATAGAGATGAAAGTCAATAATAAATTTTGGTTCCAAGACAGATGGACCCTTGTAATTTCAGTCCGCAATCAGAGATAGCGCCGCAATGCGCATCGTGTGCAATACATTACTATTATTATCAACAGATAGCGCAGAGAGGTGATTTCCGCCGTAGTGACACACATCCGGTTATGCTCACCACCCCTCCCACCACCCACCACCTACAACCCATTTCCCCTTCTTCACCCCTCCTATCAACACCCCCTTTCTCTTCTATGGCGATTATAATGCAGTTTTACTATTTCCAGTCCCAATACATTATAATTCATATATTTTTTATTTTCAGGTACGTGCTATGTCCTAAATAATGATCTGATACCCCTAGTTCGTACGACATACTATGTTACTGAGAGCACAACCTCTCACCACAAAGTACATTCACTCACCTTGAAATGAATGACACATTACCAGAAAGTTGATATGACAAATAATAAATCCCTTCCAAAGCGAGACACTAGAGCACAGCATATGCAAGATATGGGTATCACATCGGTATCCAAGTAATGAAAATGAAAATAACAGAATTAAGTGCACTGAGACAGGAAATATATAGAAATACATTAATAGAGCCATTCAGCTTCCAGCGCCTGAGGTGTACTCAAACAGGATTTTCAGGAGGGCGGACGAAGATATATTTCTAATAAAGAAGCACAAGGAACAAAGATTTACAGCACAAGCACATGGACACTTGGAATTCAAACAACACAAATAATGTATCATCAAGGGAACTATCGCTTAAAATCTATATTAGTTCGAAAAAGGTAAATCGATAGGGTTAAGTCGGATGAAATGCAATCCAAGAATATTATCTGCATAATAATTGACGTTATACGAATAATTCTTTGTCAGAAGGACCCATTAATTGAAGTTAGAATTGAAATACTTCGAGACAAACGGCCTTTAATTATTAAAATCGCTCTTTTCATGCCTCCTTGCCTCCCATCTACAGAACCTTCCTACAACTATCTACTCGTTGTGAATGAACTCCAGCGCCATCTAAAATTAGGACTGGAACTACCTGAAGCTAGCTACAGATTGGAACCATAAGCCCCATTAGACTTTCACCGGGGTGGGCCGGGCTGAGTGGCTCAGACGGTTGAGGCGCTGGCCTTCTGAGCCCAACTTGGCAGGTTCGATTCTGGCTCAGTCCGGAGGTATTTGAAGCTGCTCAAATAAGGGTGATAAGGGAACAGGGAACTGGAAATCAAGTAGGGATGACATAAAATTGTTAGTGTTGAACTGTAGAAGTATTGTAAAGAAAGGAATAGAATTAAGTAATTTAATAGATATATATATTTACCAGATATTGTAATAGGAGTTGAATCACGGCTGAGAAATGATATAATGGATGCAGAAATTTTCTCACGGCACTGGAGTGTGTATCGTAGAGATAGGATAGGAAAGGTGGGAGGGGGAGTTTTCATTCTGGTGAAAGAAGAATTTGTAAGCTACGAAAAAGTTAAAGATGAGATACATGAAATTCTAGGTGTAAGGCTCATTTCTAAAGATAGGCAACTTGATATATTTGAAGTGTACAGATCGGGAAAGGGTAGCACTGATGCGGATTCGGAGTTATTTAATTATTATTTAATAGGATAGTCAGCTATGTGGGAAGCGACATGGAAAGAAATGTGATTGTAGCGGGAGATCTGAATTTGCCAGATGTCAATTGGGAAGGAAATGCGAACGACAGGAAGCATGACCAACAAATGGCAAATAAGTTAATATGGGAAGGACAGCTGATTCAGAAAGTGATGGAACCAACCAGAGGGAAAAATATCCTGGATGTGGTGCTGATAAAACCAGATGAGCTCTATAGGGAAACTGAAGTAATAGATGGTATTAGTGATCATGAAGCTGTTTTTGTGGTAGTTAAAAATAAATGTGATAGAAAGGAAGGTCTTAAAAGTAGGACTGTTAGGCAGTACCATATGGCTGATAAAGCAGGTATGAGGCAGTTTCTAAAAAGTAACTATGATCGGTGGAAAACGGTAAATAAAAATGTAATCAGACTCTGGGATGGGTTTAAAGAAATTGTTGAGGAATGCGAAAACAGGTTTGTACCTTTAAGGGTGGTAAGGAATGGTAAAGACCCACCTTATTATAATAGAGAAATAAAGAGACTAAGAAGGAGATGCAGACTGGAAAGAAGTAGAGTTAGAAATGGCTGTGGAAGTAAGGAAAAATTGAAGGAACTTACTAGAAAATTGAATCTAGCAAAGAAGGCAGCTAAGGATAACATGATGGCAAGCATAATTGGCAGTCATACAAATTTTAGTGAAAAATGGAAGGGTATGTATAGGTATTTTAAGGCAGAAACAGGTTCCAAGAAGGACATTCCAGGAATAATTAATGAACAAGGGGAGTGTGTATGTGAGGATCTTCAAAAGGCAGAAGTATTCAGTCAGCAGTATGTAAATATTGTTGGTTACAAGGATAATGTCGAGATACAGGAAGAGACTAAGGCCAAAGAAGTAATAAAATTTACGTATGATAACAATGACATTTACAATAAGATACAAAAGTTGAAAACTAGAAAAGCGGCTGGAATTGATCAGATTTCTGGGGATATACTAAAGACAATGGGTTGGGATATAGTACCATATCTGAAGTACTTATTTGATTATTGTTTGGCCGAAGGAGCTATACCAGATGAATGGAGAGTTGCTATAGTAGCCCCTGTGTATAAAGGAAAGGGTGATAGACATAAAGCTGAAAATTACAGGCCAGTAAGTTTGACATGCATTGTATGTAAGCTTTGGGAAGGCATTCTTTCTGATTATATTAGACATGTTTGTGAAATTAATAACTGGTTCGATAGAAGGCAATTCGGTTTTAGGAAAGGTTATTCCACTGAAGCTCAACTTGTAGGATTCCAGCAAGATATAGCAGATATCTTGGATTCTGGAGGTCAAATGGACTGTATCGCGATTGACATGTCTAAAGCATTTGATTAGGGTGGATCATGGGAGACTACTGGCAAAATGAGTGCAATTGGACTAGACAAAAGAGTGACTGAATGGGTTGCTATATTTCTAGAAAATAGATCTCAGAGAGTTAGAGTAGGTGAAGCTTTGTCTGACCCTGTAATAGTTGAGAGGGGAGTTCCTCAGGGCAGTGTTATCGGACCTTTATGTTTTCTTATATATGTAAATGATATGAGTAAAGGAGTGGAATCGGAGGTAAGGCTTTTTGCGGATGATGTTATTCTCTATAGAGTGATAAATAAGTTACAAGATTGTGAGCAACTGCAACGTGACCTCGAAAATATTGTGAGATGGACAGCAGGCAATGGTATGTTGATAAACGGGGCTAAAAGTCAGGTTGTGAGTTTCACAAATAGGAAAAGTCCTCTCAGTTTTAATTACTGCGTTGATGGGGTGAAAGTTCCTTTTGGGGATCATTGTAAGTATCTAGGTGTTAATATAAGGAAAGATCTTCACTGGGGTAATCACATAAATGGGATTGTAAATAAAGGGTACCGATCTCTGGATCCCTGCACATGGTTATGAGGGTGTTTAGGGGTTGTAGTAAGGATGTAAAGGAGAGTGCATATAAGTCTCTGGTAAGACCCCAACTAGAGTATGGTTCCAGTGCATGGGACCCTCACCAGGATTATCTGATTCAAGAACTGGAAGAAATCCAAAGAAAAGCAGCTCGATTTGTTCTGGGTGATTTCCGACAGAAGAGTAGCGTTACAAAAATGTTGCAATGTTTGGGTTGGGAAGAATTGAGAGAAAGAAGAAGAGCTGCTCGACTAAGTGGTATGTTCCGAGCTGTCAGCGGAGAGATGGCGTGGAATGACATTAGTAGACGAATAGGTTTGAATGGCGTCTATAAAAGTAGGAAAGATCACAATATGAAGATAAAGTTGGAATTCAAGAGGACAAACTGGGGCAAATATTCATTTATAGGAAGGGGAGTTAGGGATTGGAATAACTTACCAAGGGAGATGTTCAATAAATGTCCAATTTCTTTGAAATCATTTCGGAATAGGCTAGGAAAGCAACAGATAGGGAATCTGCCACCTGGGCGACTGCCCTAAATGCAGATCAGTATTGATTGATTGATTGTTGTCATCATCCCTCCTCGTGCGCGTCCCTTAGTCCTCTCCTTTCTCCTATATTTAATCACAAACCCCTTCAGTGAGATCTCCCTCCCTGTTTCCAGCCAGGTCTCCAAGAGTGCCACAACATCGAAACTTTTTATTACTTCCCGAACTTTCTTATTTCCTAATTTGTTTATTAATCCCTCAATATTCACGCATCCTATTTTCCAATATACCGTAGTTATAACTTTCTCTCCCTCCCCTCTAAGTTTCCTCCTCTAATCTTACTGCTTGTAGTTCTCGCCCCCTCATCTCCTATCTCCATTCCCTTTTATTTTTACCAACCTATTCCGTTCCATGCCTGCCGTATCCTCCATCCATTTACATACTTTCCCCAAAGGTCTTTTAAATTCATACTTCTTCCTTTGCTCATAACTGCTTTACCTTCCTGTTGATCAGTCTTCTCATGTCCTTTCTTGCTCACTAAAGCACTGCACTCTGCTCTCGTCGTTTCTTGCTGCTCACCCTCACTCACCCCTTCACTGTTCTGATCTTCTGTATCCACACTGCACTGTCCGTTCTCACCTAAGTCGATCTCCTCTCCTTCGCCACTGAGTGTCCCTAACCCATCTTCCGTTTATCACCACCAACCTCTGACCTCTTATTTGTGCCTTTAGTCCCTGATTTCTAGCTCTCCACAAGTGTCTGTTCAAGATCTTCATATTTTCACTTCCTTCCTTTCCCATTTCAATCAATCACTACTGATCTGCATTTAGGGCAGTCGCCCAGGTGGCAGATTCCCTATCTGTTGTTTTCCTAGCCTTTTCTTAAATGATGTCTCTTTTCACCCCTACTTTCTGGTCCTGTAAATTATTACCGTCTCTAATCACAATTTCTGCCATTAAGGTTGAGAAAATTTTTACACTAATTGGCCTCCGTCCTTTAGTTTTTCCCACTCTCTCCACATCGTCTATGTCCACTTCACTGAAGTTTATCTTCATCCTATCCCGTATGACCTCTACCACATTGGATATCAGGTCAATCTTGCCTTCCCTCTCACCATATATAAATATGGCGTTCTTCATTCTCTACTGCTCAGCTTCGCTCTTCATCATCATCACCTCCTCTTCCAGATGTTTCACTTTCCCTCTTAATAACTCTACTTCCTTCTCATTGTTGTCCACTCTCCTATTCGATTCCTCAGTCTTCGTTTCTAGCCATTTCTTCATGTTCCCTTTCTCTGCTCCTGCAGCATGTCCTTTATTTCCTGTACCTTATCCATTGACACTTTTATTGCACTACTTCACTCACTACCACCCGAGGCCGACGGCCTCGCTACCACTTTAAGTGCTGCCAAGTCCTCCATGCTGAATTTTCCGCTGGTATTTGGGCCTGGGTTTAATTCCACCCCCCGCCCCCAATAACCAGCAACACTGCTATCACTGTCACTATCAGCACCGCTTCACCCATTTTTACTCCTTCTTTTCTTAACACCCGTCCATTCTTGTTTTCCTTCCTCTGCTTCACCTGCCATTTCCCAATCGCGGCCCGGGACTGCTTAATACCGACCATGTTTATGGCACGCACTGCACCACGCGACTTCACTCCTCGGCTGCTCGAGCTAGAAAGAAAGATAATAGAAGCTTTTGAAATGTGGTCTTATAGAAGAATTCTGAAGGTGAAATGGATAGATCGAATCACAAATGAAGAAATACTGAATCGAATTGGCGAGAGAAGATCGATTTGGCTAAATTTGACGAGAAGAAGAGATAGAATGATAGGACACATCTTAAGACACCCAGGACTTGTTCAGTTGGTTTTTGAAGGAAGTGTAGGTGATAAGAACGGTAGGGGTAGACCAAGGTATGAATATGACAAGCAGATTAGAGCAGATTTAGGATGCAGTAGTTACGTAGAAATGAAAAAGTTAGCACAGGTAAGGGTGGATGGAATGCTGCATCAAACCAGTCTACGGACTGATGACTTAAACAACAACACGGCAGGAAACTTATACGCAACACAATCACTGTGAAGTTCACTTTCGAATTTTCCTCCACATATAACAAATTATTCATCAGCTCTGTGAACTTATTTTTTTACAGTAGATAACTCAAAAGGCTGACCTAGGGGCCTGTTCCACGAACGAACTTTGCAACTTTTCAACTTTGCACTTTTCAAATTTCAATTCTTGCAAAGTGCAGAGTCTTTCTGTTCCACCATGAACTAGGCTGTACTTTTCTATTTCTTCGCAAAGTGAAAAGTCTTTGCGAATGAGTGATCCGATCGAGTTTATTCCATGAGCAAACTGTATAGGCCTAATACTCTATGATTTTAATGCTTTACTTTTCGCGGCGAACTTGGCGGTGTAATTGTCGTACCGGTGTTTTTATCATGGGAAAGAAATGTTATTACAAGAAGCTGGCTGTGCTGGAAGGTGTCAAGGAGAAACATGACATCCTTTTTTGACAACTTTAAAGATAACCTCTCAAATGACACACATCAATGTTAACGAGAGTACCGTCAACACATATACACACAGAAGGACATTCACCCTTCATTACAAATCCCGTCGCTATATTAAGCGGATTATCGGGCCAACGTACTGTTAGGAAATATTACATTTACTATATCATCTACGACTTTGGTAACGGTTCTGCTAATAATTGATTTTTATGTCCCATGCATTGCTGTTACACAGTACAGCGGGGCACCATTTACTAAAAAATGTAAACATATAAGAATTTGTTCTTTATCGGAAAGGAATTTACTTCTTTATGTTTCAATAAATGACCGATCATTTCAAGAATATAGTCAGCCTCTATTGGGATAATACGAAATCACTCGCGATATTACGTCGAAGTGAAGTTATGAAAATTAATCCTGTCTTTGCACGTTCTATTATTGGATTCTTCATCACTGTCCTCACTTGATGCTAACAAAAGCTCACGTTGTAACGTGTTTTTATCACTAAACCAAGTTCTACGCCGAGAAACCAATGTATATACTTGTTAACATATGAAAAGGGAATCATCTCTTTGCAAGATTTCTGAAAACTTTTCACTTCATTTCTTTGCACCAAATACAGTAGAGACAATACACGACACTGAGCGAGATATCGAGGGACAGCTATTGGAGCTCACTCTAGCGGATAGACCTGAACGGTACTGATTCTGTCATAAGAGCACGTGTATTTTTGTGTGAAGTTTTTGGTGTTATTTATGCGTTTTCAGTGAGTTGACATAATTAAATAGTAGCGTGTGTCATTCCTTGATATCTCCTCTCAGCATGAGGGGAATGGTATTTGCTGTGTTTGGCTGCAGTAATTACGTAGTAGAGAAAAATGCGCGCTCGTTCTTCAGGTTCCCTCGTGACAAGAACATGTAAGTAATATTGTGTTTGCATATATATTCTTTCAGTGACAGAGATTTTTATAGTACTTCATAATCTTCTGACCTGCTCGACCCATGTTTTAACGGGCTTAAAATATAATACGCATATTTTATTGTATAGTGCAGCAGTTAACCTTCAATACTGATGTGTTGTTGTAGGTGTGATCTGTGGGTTTTGAAATGTCACAGAAGCGATTTGGATAAAGTGTACAAGAAAGAAGGGACGTTACGCTTGTATAAGAATTATAAGATCTGTTCAGATCATTTCCAGGCCACCGACTTTAAAAATCCTCGACGATACAGCCAAGGGTACGTTACATTTTTACTCTAATTGTACGTAAATATTCCTCAAAGCATCACTATCGACAACATTTTCAAACTTTTCTTTCTTTTATCCCTCTTCTCAGATTAAAGCCGGGATTTTATAGATTTTCTTTCTGTTAGTAGGCTTCATGTTAATAGGAAAATTGTCCAGCTATTAAATGTTAATTCATTGCATCATATGTGTAAGGAATGTGCCGATATTTTTATTGACAAATGTCTTAATGCGATGATACATTGTTTTTAAATGAGTAAAAAAGACAAATCCAACCGTAAGATTTCAGGCAGGTATGCTAAAGCTAAAAAAGTAATGCATAAATGAAAGATCAAGCCATTTCACAGCAGTCCATTTCACACCTTGTTTATATGTCTAATTTCAGTATTTGAATAATAGCCTTTTAAATAATTCTTCATTCATTTATCCAGAATTGCTTTAGCAACTTCGAATTTAATATCCCAATACCACTTTCTTTCTAGACGTAATTTATTTATCCATTTCTGTATATACATTTCCATTGATATTTGAATTTAGCGCGATTTGTTCAGGTCAAGTCACTAGTAGCGCCACCGTCGAATTGTCTCCCATTTTAGCAAGGCGAAATCCGTAAGTGTCGTGTATTGTCTCTACTGTATTTGTTTGCACTTTGCATTTCTGTACCAATGGAGGAACATAACAGGCTTGAAAAGTGAAAAGATTTCTAACTTTTCACTTTTCACTTTGCAAGCTAAATCTGAAAAGCGATGGTGGAACAAAATCTGAAATGAAAAGTGCAAAGTTCGTTCGTGGAATAGACCCCTGCATGTCGTTTAAAACCAACAAAACAGCAGAATAAGAAGTTGGCAATGCTTGAATTATCCGTCGACTGTAAAATTTTGCGCGGGAAACAGAAAGCGTAAAAGCATACTGACTGGAGTTGCCATAAACACAACCGGATTGAAACGTCAGTTGTGTTTAGTCATGTTTTCAATGTGCAACAACAGTATTACGTTACTGATCACTATAATCTGTATGAATACATTCGGTTTTGGTTTATTCTGAATACCGCACTAAGCGCATTCTAGAATATCAGGGTAAGTTAGTATTAAATGAACTAGATTGTTTTCATTTGACTTATATTTCAATTAAGAGTATTTTATCACAAATGTATACTTTATGGTGCCTTTCATTTGCGATGATTCCTTCAGATTCGAAATGACTATTCAGTTCGAAGACCTGGAGGAGTGGATGCGACTGGACGATGAACAGGAAGATGAAATTTTGTTGGAATTTGACCAGGCTATATTTGACTTACGACCCGCGATCAGTTCTGTTAAAACGGAGAAAGAAGATATTGTAGAAGATACACGTATGTATTTAACATTTAACGAGGAGATGATGATGTGAATGGTAGTATCTAGTAACTTTGTAAGCTTGTGATGTCATTTTATTTTTATATTATTACAACCTGTTTTACGTTACACAAACACATATAGGAATTATGGCGACGATGGGATAAGGGCTAGGAGTGGGAAGGAAGCTATGGGTTGGAATATGGTACCATATTTGAAATACTTATTTAATTGTTGTTTGCATGAAGGAGCTGTACCAAATGATTGGAGAGTTCCTATAGTAACCCCTGTGTAGAAAAGAATCTGTGATAAGACATAAAGCTGAAAATTACAGGCCACTCAGTTTGACATGCATTGCATGTAAGCTTGGGAAAGCATTCTTTCTGATTGTATTAGGCATATTTTCAAAATTAATACTGGTTCGATAGAAGGCAGTTTGGGTTTAGGAAAGGTTATTCCACTGAAGCTCAACTTGTAGAATTCCGGCAAGATATAGCAATTATCTTGTATTCAGGTCAGATGGACTATATCGTGAATGACCTATCTAAGGCATTTGATAGGGTAAGTCATGGAAGATTGCTGGTAAAAATGAGTGCAATTGGACGTGACAAAAGAGTGACTGATTGGGTGGCTATGTTTCTAGAAAATAGAACTCAAAGAATTCAAGTAGGCAAAGCTTTATCTGTCTCTGTAATAATTCATCAAGGCAGTGTTATTGGACCTTTGTGTTTCCTTATATATGCGATATGAGTAAAGAAGTGGAATCAGAGATGAGGCTTTTTGCAGATGATGTTATACTGTACAGTATGCAAACCTTTTCGTGATACCAGGTTTTTACGTGGGTGAGGAGTAAGGAGGGAGCACTCCCAGTTCCGGTTATACTGCCAACTGAATGGAAATTAAATCTGAATTGAATCGATAATATGATCAATCGATATGAATAGAATATACACTTTTATCTTCTTAAGCCATCAAACGGTCTCACACACACATTTTATAACCTTTCTCGATGCAAATCTTGTTCCTAGCATGAATTCTATAGTTTTGCTTTGTTCTGTAAACACCAGTACTAGTACATAAAGTGTACACCAGATGTTTCACGGCGATGCATGAGCGATTCATAGTTTGTTTCATAGGTTGCCAATACGAATCTCGAAGATAACCGAGGTCTACTGATTCAGCACTAGGGAGCTCGGGAATCAAGAAGAGGTTCATGTACTGTACAGAGTAATAAGTTACAAGATTGTGAGCAACTGCCAAATTACCTCGATAATCAATCAGTCAATACTGATCTGCATTTAGGGCAGTCGCGCAGTTGGCAGATTCCCTATCTGTTGTTTTCCTAGCCTTTTCTTAAATGATTTCAAGGAAATTGGAAATTTATTGAACATCTCCCTTGGTAAGTTATTCCAGTCCCTAACTCCCCTTCCTATAAATGAATAATTGCCCCAATTTGTCCTCTTAAATGCTGTGAGATGGACAGTAGGCAATGGTATGAGGATAAACGGGGTTAAAAGTTAGGTTGTGAGTTTCACAAATAGGAAACGTCCTCTGTTTTAATTACTGTCTTGATGGGGATCATTGTAAGTATCTATGTTTTAATATGAGGAAAGGTCTTCATTGGGGTAATCAGATAGATGTGATTGTAAATAGTGTACAGATCTCTGCACACGATTATGAGGGTATTTAGTGGTTGCAGCAAGAATGTAAAGGAGAGGGCACATAAGTCTCTGGTGAGTTCCCAACTAGAGTATAATAAATTTATTGCAACCAAATGGTCATAATATATGAACTTAAATACACTCAGATATACATCAATAATAATAATAATAATAATAATAATAATAATAATAATAATAATAATATCATACAATGCATGCAAAACACCATCACTTATTGACACAATTGTGTCAAGCTTCCTTTTCTGCGGGCACATTTGATGGCATGGTATACATCACATCGTTGGTCGCAGAAGACACATACGCAGCCTGGTCTTGGCTTGTGAAATCTCAAGGTTTATGGTGGAACCCGTGTACGGCAAACGTGTTCACTGTATGCCTCGGATCATATCCACCGCGCATCCAATCCCTGTTTATCATCACATCAGTTGAGTAAAACTCATCCCATATCATAGCCCTCTTTGATTGCAGTTCTTGTAGCAACTCCTTGTTGCTTAAAGTAACAATTTACCGGGCGAGTTGGCCGTGCGCGTAGAGTCGCGCGGCTGTGAGCTTGCATCCGGGAGATAGTAGGTTCGAATCCCACTATCGGCAGCCCTGAAAATGGTTTTCCGTGGTTTCCCATTTTCACACCAGGCAAATGCTGGGGCTGTACCTTAATTAAGGCCACGGCCGCTTCCTTCCAACTCCTAGGCCTTTCCTATCCCATCGTCACCATAAGACCTATCCGTGTCGGTGCAACGTAAAGCCCATAGCAAAAAAAAAAATTAAAAAAAATAAAGTAACAATTTAAATCTTATGTCTTCAATGAAGTATGTCTGCTTTGCAAGAACATATACTGGTCTTGATGATGTATATTTAGAAACACACAGAACTCTCTTCAAGAATCTAGCCTTCAGACTTTCCAGCTCTTGTAGTTGTCTTTTCAAGAGATGTTCCCATATTAACTCTAGACCATATATGGCTGTTGGAACAACTTTCGTATTAAACAGAGCCATGGCTGTCCCCAAAGACA
Organism: Anabrus simplex; assembly: GCF_040414725.1. Taxonomy (NCBI): domain Eukaryota; kingdom Metazoa; phylum Arthropoda; class Insecta; order Orthoptera; family Tettigoniidae; genus Anabrus; species Anabrus simplex. Next base: position 25,893,632 of record NC_090265.1, on the reverse strand, counting down.
GCTGTGGAAGGTGTTTAATAAAACTAATGCTTCGTATAGCTGCGATGACTCTCTCCTGTTGATGTACTGTGAATGTTGTTCCTGTTACCTGTATTGTAATCCCCAGATATTTGTATTGGTTATTAATTCGTAACTTTTGTCCTTTACATAGGATATAATCATCCTTTGATAATTTTCCTCCTCAATCAATCAATCAATCAATACTGATCTGCATTTAGGGCAGTCGCCCAGGTGGCAGATTCCCTATCTGTTGCTTTCCTAGCCTTTTCCGAAATGATTTCAAAGAAATTGGAAATTTATTGAACATCTCCCTTGGTAAGTTATTCCAATCCCTAACTCCCCTTCCTATAAATGAATATTTGCCCCAGTTTGTCCTCTTGAATTCCAACTTTATCTTCATATTGTGATCTTTCCTACTTTTATAGACGCCATTCAAACCTATTCGTCTACTAATGTCATTCCACGCCATCTCTCCACTGATAGCTCGGATGTAAAGTGATGGCCCGTTTCTCTTACCATCATTAGAAGCATAGGTAAAGGGAAATTAATGAATGAACTGGAAAACCTACACATCTTTTTAGACCAAACCTACAATAAAAATAAAAATCTCAACGACGTCAATGAAATTAAAAATCCTTTGTACGAATTAACACCTAGATTAATTAATATCGTGAATTCAGATCAAAACAAAATCCCTCAATTATTTAAATCTCCACACTCAAATGCTTCATCCATCATGCAAAAAGTTAAACCCGCCCATATTGCTTCTAGAAACTCCCCTCTAGCAACAGCACACACGCCCATAGACCAGCCTACCCCCACTCTCCCTCCATGCCCCGTCCCTCCATTACCGCACCATTACAACACCAGGAGTAGAAATGGTGACAAGACAGGCGCTGCCGGAACAGACAGATCCATCTAGTATTAACTGAACAAGTAAGTCACTTTACAGTTAAGAGGTGTTAATTTAATACATTTTATCACAACGCGTGCTCAAAAATTTTTAATTCAAAATCCGTTTCATTTTATTTTTAGTTTTGAACATTTTAAGTTAACCAGAACTGCCAAGTTAAAACACATTCAATTTAAATTTATATTTTCAATCTTGACCAACCTACAATCAGTTCAAATCTCCTCTTATTGTTGACGACACATCCTGTCACCAGACACGATACGTCAAGTACTTAATATGATATAGGGGTCACATAAACCCCGATTTGCAATCCTCTTCACCGAAAAGAAGATCCATTTTAGTTTTGGACATTTTCCATATTAAATAGATTAGGACCAAAAAACTTTACTGTATTGACTTATGTTTGTATATATTGTATATAATGTATATGTTGTATATAGTGTATAGATTAGTATGTTTATATTAGTTAAAAAGGTCCCAAACCTTGACCTAAAGGTTGTTTACAGGCTGAAGATGCCCAAAATAATGGGTGAAACATGTACCTGACCAAATGAGTCTACATAAAATCATGTAGATAATAACCACATTAAACGTGGAAAGTATTGAATAGGTGGTTTTTTATTTAATTATCCTTGATATCTATGCCTAACGTCATCTTCAATACGGAACAATAATGAGAGTTGTTACTTGTAACATACCACTTAGTCGAGCAGCTCTTCTTCTTTCTCTCAATTCTTCCCAACCCAAACATTGCAACATTTTTGTAACGCTACTCTTTTGTCGGAAATCACCCAGAAAAAATCGAGCTGCTTTTCTTTGGATTTTTTCCAGTTCTTGAATCAGGTAATCCTGGTGAGGGTCCCATACACTGGAACCATACTCTAGTTGGGGTCTTACCAAAGACTTATATGCACTCTCCTTTACATCCTTACTACAACCCCTAAACACCCTCATAACCATGTGCAGGGATCCAGAGATCGGTACCCTTTATTTACAATCCCATTTATGTGATTACCCCAGTGAAGATCTTTCCTTATATTAACACCTAGATACTTACAATGATCCCCAAAAGGAACTTTCACCCCATCAACGCAGTAATTAAAACTGAGAGGACTTTTCCTATTTGTGAAACTCACAACCTGACTTTTAGCCCCGTTTATCAACATACCATTGCCTGCTGTCCATCTCACAATATTTTCGAGGTCACGTTGCAGTTGCTCACAATCTTGTAACTTATTTATCACTCTATAGAGAATAACATCATCCGCAAAAAGCCTTACCTCCGATTCCACTCCTTTACTCATATCATTTATATATATAAGAAAACATAAAGGTCCGATAACACTGCCCTGAGGAACTCCCCTCTCAACTATTACAGGGTCAGACAAAGCTTCACCTACTCTAACTCTCTGAGATCTATTTTCTAGAAATATAGGAGGCACTCCTTTCCTGAAAACAACCAATTCGGTTTTGTTCGTATTAAGGTCCATTTTATTTTCTTCACCCACTCCACGATTAAGTCCATGGCATGTTGTAGTTCCTCTTCACTCTCAGACGCAATAGCCATGTCGTCTGCATATACATATGCATTAACCTTCCGTGTTTGCTTCTTGATTTCTTTGATTGCATCCTGTGTGAAGATATTAAACAGCAGAGAACTTAGTGGGTCCCGCTGTAATACCCCATTTATCTGCCGGATCCACCTTGATGTGCAGAGATTCACTTATTTGAATCTCTGATAGTATATTGGTAACTAGCCTTGTGAGCCAGGTACGACCAACGATTTCCTCTAGTTTTCTAACAAGTTTCTGCCTATCTGCTGTATCAAAAGCCTTGGAGTAGTCAATAAATATTACGAACTTTTTGCCTTGCTTTTTTCTGGTAGTTTCATGAATATCTTGCAGGAGGCATTCCACTGCCATCAGAGTTGAACTCCCGGCTCTGAATCCGAACTGTTCATCAGAGAGAAGCGGGTCTGCTATTCTATTGATTCTCTGAGTTAGCAGTTTGGTGAGAATCTTAAAAGCTGCTGATTCACGAGCCACTCCGCGATGTGATTCAGGTTTGTTTACTTCTCCTTTCCCTTTGTAGAGCATCTTAACGACTGATTTTCTCCATACAGTTGGAATGTTTCCTGTTTCCAGACACTTGTTCATCAGTTCTAACCATACTGTTTCTAGGTAAGGGAGAGATGTCTTCAGATATTCGTTGTAGAGGCCATCTGAGCCTGCTGCCTTATTAGATTTTGCACTTGAGATCACTTTCCTTCTTCTTGAGTGAAAGGACTGCATGGTTTAACTTCTCCTTCCATTGTAGGTGTTAAGTCCTGTTTACATATTTTCCACGTACACCTCCAGTGTATGGAACCTTCACCAGGATTACTTGATTCAAGAACTGGAAAAAATCCAAAGAAAAGCAGCTCGATTTTTTCTGGGTGATTTCCAACAAAAGAGTAGCGTTACAAAAATGTTGGAAAATTTTTGCTTGGAAGACTTGGGAGAAAGGAGACGAGCTGCTCGACTATGTGGTATATAGTACAATTTACGAACTTCATCGTATATTTTAGTGGGATATTTCAGGTTGCCTATGGGAATCAACATCTTTATCATAAGTTGTATCTTCCGAGTTTTCAGTGGAGAGATGGCATGGAATGACATTGGTAGGCAAATAAGTTTGAGTGGTGTCTTTGAAACTAGGAAAGATCACAGTGTGAAGATAAAGTTGGAATTCAAGAAGATGGATTGGGGCAAAGATTTGTTTATAGTAGAGATGGGAGTTATATATCGTAACATGATACTGTATCCTATTCCATCAGTGTAAGCTGTTCCAGAAATATGTTCCACTGGAGACCCTAATACAAAAGTAACTGTCTTGAGCGAAACCAAGGGGAGGTTAGGAGTTTCTGATTGGCTAATGAATATTAGGAAGCATAGCAGCTCACTTTAAGGGCGCACTCCTGCGCAGCTGCGAATGAATATTTTGTAACAATTTAGAGGCAGTACTGATATTCCTACCCTGTCCCTGTTACTTGCTGGCTGGTTACAGATATTCTTTAGTTATTCGAAGTACTTTATATTAGGCTTACAGGTGTTTCTGATACATACAGAAGCGTAGTTCCTCGAAACTGTTACGCGTGGCCTCCCCGCTTTGCATCACGTATTTCATGCCTTATTGTGGATAGAGAGGTAAAGACCCAATTTGATTGATGTGGACAAAAACTCAATTACAGGGAAATGGTTTCTTAGAAACATGTTGTAAAAAGGTACAAAATAATAATTATTATGTATATAAAAATTCAACTGGTTAATGCAATTCTCATTAATGAACATGGTACTAGAGTATCAGGTCCTGAAAAGCCATCGTAAATGCCATCATGTGTATCTGTCCTTCCTGAAACTTCGTCATTGACTGAACCTGCGAGGCAGTGCGGCAACAGGTATCATAAGTTTTACCAGTACAAAGGAAAAGGAGTGATGTAGAGGAAAAGATGCTGGACAAGCCACTTACACACTTGTTTACCGCATATTTCCAACCTGCATTTTACGGCGGAAGACGAAGATTTTGGAGACTTCTATACTGGATTTCCAGAGCGAGTTGGCTACACAGTTTGCGTCACGTAGCTATTTGCTTGTATTCGGGAGATGGTGTGTTCTAACCCCACTGTCGGCAGCCCTAAAGATGGTTTTCGGTGGTTTCCCATGTACACACCAAGCAAATGCTGGGACTGTTCATCAGTTGAGGGCACGATCGCTTCCGTCCTAGTCTTGTCCATACATTTGGACAAGACCCCATCGTCACCATAAGATCAGTCTGTGTCGGTGCGACGTAAAAAGACAAAAAGAAGAGAGTTCTGGATTAAACTCTGCTTATGTTTCGCCTGATGGGACTGTTTCCTCATCTCTTATTCGGGCAGCACCTGAAGTGTAGCCTATATGACACTCGTTTTTAAACATTGTTATAATGTCAGGTCCGAGTGTCTGTTTAAAAACAGATCATTGGTCATCTATGAATACAAAGATAAACCTAACAATCACGGCGATTTCTACAAATGAAGGTTTCGAAACTAATAAGTTTTCAGAGTGTATATGGGTCACTGCAAACATTCTAGGAATAGTCAAGAATGTGATCAACAAACTGACAAAAGGGAGAGTGTGAGAGAAGAAAGCGAGATGAAGATAGAGTACTGCTATTTATAGGTAATTACTAAGTTGCGGTTAGGGGCTGCAAGAGGCAGCAGGTACAGTGGATGTTCCTCCCAAGAGTTGAACTGCAACTTGTATTATTGTATTGTATTTTATTTCATCGAACTGATCATACAGTGATATGGGACACATCAATAATCATATTTACAGTAACAAAGGATAAAACAGTAATATACATGCCATGAGAAATAAATATACAATGTGGTAAAGACGCACAGATTTTTTTTAAAAAAAAGGTGATACATAAGTTAATTTTCAAGAGCTAAGTATTCTTCAGTAGAATAAAAACAATGGTTAGAAACAAATTTTAATAATTCTTTATATGCTTAACGTAGTCTGGCAATTTATTAAATAAATGTACTCGTGCATAACTCAAACTTGATGCATATAGCTTAGTTTTGTATGGTTCTATGTGCAGACTGTGTCTATTTCTAGTATTATACTAGAGTACATCAGAGTCTATGGTGAAACCCCATTTTGCATATGCCAATGACTTGGTCTTAAGGAAAGTATAAAAGGTGGTGATAGTAAAAAAAAAATTAGTTTTTTATGGAAAATTATTTGGAGTTTCCTCTTTAATTTGAAGTATGCTTCATGGATTTTTGATGACTACAAGTATTTCTAAATTTAAAAAAAAATATACTGCACAAATGATTTCTCCAGGTTCTGTGAGCACTTTGACAGTTAAGACAAGATATCTCGGGAACTAGTTGCTCTTGAAGGCACTAATTTATGTTGATTTTTAGTAAACATCCTGCTGCCGGGCTGAGTGGCTCAGACGGTTAAGGCGCTGGCCTTCTAAGCCCAACTTGGCAGGTTCGATCCTGGCTCAGTCCGGTGGTATTTGAAGGTGCTCAAATACGACAGCCCCGTGTCGGTAGATTTACTGGCACGTAAAAGAACTCCTGAGGGACTAAATTCCGGCACCTCGGCGTCTCCGAAGACCTTAAAAAGTAGTTAGTGGGACGTAAAGCAAATAACATTATTATTAAACATCCTGCTGCATAAGTTGGCCACATTGGTTGCTGTATCACCACTTCCTACCTGGTGTATATGTGGTAAGAAACATGGCAACATTCGTGTTTTGTAAGCGACATTACACTTCCAAGTGTGATTTCCAAAAAAAAAAAATAAAAGACATTTTTTTTGGTGAATGTTTCCCATTTTCTCAGAAACTACTTAAGCTAGAGCTCTGAAACAGAATTATTGTTTTTGTATGGATCTTCAGTGGTAGACACACCACACTGTTTCAACATAAATATTTTTTAAAATTAAAAAATTAAGAACTTGTTTTAAAAAATCCATAAATTGATGTAGAACCAAGAAAGTAAATCGGTGATTTATCAGATGTGACTCTATATCCTATGAAAATTTTGCTTTCAGTACCTTGGACAGTTCTAGAGGAAGCAGAATGTAAATGTGCTAAATTAACATTACCAGGATAGGTCTTAACAGCAGACTGTGCTGAAATCCTGCCGTTTAATATCTTCGAACCTGAAAAGAGGTACAGCGAGTATGATACGAAAATTAGCATTTCCAAGACTGAAGTGATGTGAGTAGAGGATTGAATGTCAGGTTAGGAATACAAAACTGGAACAGGTAGACATTTCAAAAACTTAGGATGTGTATTCTCGCAAAATTATGGTTTAGTAACTGGAATCGCAGATACGGCTATTTCCGGATGATGATGTATTGTATAGAGTAGTAAATGAGTTGCAGGATTGAGAGTGTCTGTAGGGGGACTTAGACAGTGTTGCGAGATGGACAACGGACAATGGTAGACAGGATGAAAAGTCAAGTTGTACGTTTCACCAAAAGGAAACACCCTCTTTTTTAAATACTGTCCCTCATGGGGAACACTGTAAGCACCTAACTGTTACTATTTTAAGGAATGATGTTCATTGGAGTAATCATATTAACAAGGTTGTTAAAAAGGTTTAGAGATAGTTGTGAGAGTATTCAGGGGGTTGCAGTAAGGATGTAACGGAAGGGCGTATAAGTCTCTGATAAGACCCGGGTTAGATGCAATCTGCTTAACATACTGCCGAAACAGATAGGTCTTACGGAGATGATGGGATAGGAAGGAAGGGTTCCAGTGTGTGGGAGCCACACCAGGACTACTTGGTATGAGAAGGAACAGATCCTAAGAAAAACAGCACAATTTGTACTGGGCGATTTCCAACAAAGGAGTACTATTACGAAAATGTTGCAAATTTTGGGCTGAGAAGACTTGGGAGTAAGGAGACGAGATGCTCAACTGTATGGTATGTTTCGAACTGTCAATTGAGAGATGGAATGGTGTGGAATGACATTAGTAGATGAATAAGCACGAGCGGAGCTCTCAAAAGTAGGAACAGGGCGTTAAAGGTGGATTTCAAGAGGGCGGATTGGAGCAAATATTTATTTATAGGACGAGGACTGAAGGATTGGAATAAATAATCAAGGGAAATGTTTGAGAAATTTCAAAGTTCTTCGAAAACTTTTAACAAAGAGCTTGGTAAATAAATTCATAGGGAATCTGCCACCTGGGTGACAGCCGTAAAGCAGAATGCGATTCAATGGCATGTCTCCACTGACAGCTCACAACATACTGCTTAAATCGGCTTCATTTCCCGTATCAAACGTTATGTACATGAAATCAGTAAAACTAAACTTCCACCTGTTTGATACTATATATTTGCTTTAAGGAAATTATTTGTAGAACATGTTTCAAGTTTAAGGAAGCGGAGATTGTTATCAGTGGGATATTGTGTACGAGGCATACTGAATGGAAGGTCGTTGGGGATTTAAATGAGACTACGGAGTGGGTATGTGGGAAACTGGGAGTGAGCTTTCTAGATCCTGATGGGCGGGTTGGAGATTGGGATCTGCGCTCACAGGATAAGAATGATAGGAAGGGGAGTATTCATTCTGGTGAAAGAAGAATTTGTAAGCTACGAAAAAGTTAAAGATGACAAACATGAAATTCTAGGTGTAAGGTTCATCTCTAAAGATAATAGGCAACTTGATATCTTTGGAGTAGTGTACAGACTGGGAAAGGGTAGCCCTGATGTTGATTTGGAATTATTTGATAACATAAGCTATGTGAGAAACAATTTGGAAAGGAACATGATTGTAGCACGTGACCTCAATTTACCAAATATCAATTGGGAAGGTAATGCAAACGTACCTTTATGGTTTTCCGTGGTTTCCCATTTTCACACCAGGCAAATGCTGGGGCTGTACCTTAATTAAGGCCACGGCCGCTTCCAACTCCTAGTCTTTTCCTATCCCATCGTCGCCATAAGACCTATCTGTGTCGGTGCGACGTAAAGCCCCTAGCAAAAAACAATAGTACCTTTGTTATGCTTAAAACAAAACTAATTTATAAAATTAATTCAAATAAGCAGGGAGGGTTGAATGGGATGATGAAGTGGAAAGGGAAAATGGATCTGCTTATGTTCTAACCATATTTTAAAAAGCTTTCCTATTCACTTAAAAAGATGTTAAAATTCTAAGTTGTTATTTGTGTTATCGGTCCGTACACTGGTTTGATGCAGCTCTCCATCCCAGCCTATCCTGGGCTAACCTTTTCATTTCTACGTACCTTCTGCATCTTACATCTGTTTTAATCTACTTGTCATATTCAAACCTTGATTTACCCCTACCGTTCTTACTGCCTACACTTACCCCCAAAACCAACTGAACAAGTTCAGGGTGTCTTAAGATGTGTCCTTTCATTCTATCTCTTCTCGTCAAATTTAGCCAAATATATACCCTCTCACCAATTCATTTCAGTATCTCTTCATTAATGGTGCGATATATCCATCTTCTGTAACACCACATTTCAAAAGCTTCTATTCTCTTTCTTTCTAAGCTACTTATCCATGTTTCACTTCCATACAATGCCACGCTACAGAAAAAAATCTTCAGAAACATTTTCTATTTCTATAACAATGTTCGAAGTGTGCAAATTTCTTTTCTTAAGAAAGGCCTTCCTTTCCTTTCTTGTGCTAATCTGCATTTTATGTCGTCCTTGCTTCTGCCATCGTTAGTTATTTTACTACCCAAATAACAATATCCATCTCCTTTATTTAAGACTTAACTTCCTAATCTGATATTACCTGCATCATCTGACTTCGTTCAACTGCACTCCATTACTTTTGTTTTGGACTAACAATATTTTCATCTTGTACTCCTTCTCCAAGACTCTGTCTATACCATTCAGCAATTTCTTCAAATTTTCTGTAGTTTCGGATAAAATAACAATATTATAACCAAATCTTAGGGTTTTGAATTCCTCTCCGTGGATTGTGGTTCCCTTTCCAAATTCCTGTTTGATTTTCTGTACTGCCTGTTCTATAATATAAACATTGAAGAGGAGGGGAGGTAAACTGCAGCCTTGGCTCACTCCTTTCTGGATTGCTGCTGCTTTTTCAAAGCCTTCTATTCTTATCACTGCAGACTAATTTTTATTCTGATTGCAGATAATTCTTCGTTTTCGGCATCTGATCCTGATCACCTTCAGAATCTCAAATAAATTAGTCCAATCAGCATTACCGAATGCCTTTTCTAGATCTATGAACACCATGTACATGGCCTTGTTTTTCTATCTTCTAAGTACAGACTTAGTCAGGATTGCTTCATTTGTTCCTGCGTTTCTTCCGAAGCCTAATTTATCTTCTCCCAACTCAGTTTCGACTTGTCTCTCAATTCTTTTGTAAATAATGTGTAAACATTTTTGCAGGCATGAGATACTAAAGTAATGGTGCAGTATTTTTTACACCTGTTAGCACTGGCTTTTTGAGAATAGGTATAACATTCTACCGAAAATTGGTTAACACTTCCTCCTGTCTCGTATATCTTACCCTCCCATGCTGGTTTCTCGTAAGGCAGTCAATAATTCAGAAGAAGTGTCATCAATTCCAGGTGCCTTGTTCCTGTTTAGGTCTCTGAAAGCTCTTTCAAATTCTGACCTCAAAATTGGGTCTCCCATTTCATCAGCATCAGTAGCCTCTCCTTGTTCCAGGACCATATCATCTACGTTTTTACCTTGATACATACAACTGTTGGAGATGTTCTGCCATCTTTCCACCTTATCTTGTGCCCTTAGAAGTGGTTTTTCATCTGAGCTGTTAATATTCATACAGAGTTTTCCTTTCTCCAAAGGTTTCCTTACTATTCCTTATGCAACATCTACCTTTCCTAGGATCATACAACTTTCAGCATTCTTGCACTCCTCCTTCAGCCATTCTTCCTTAGCTGTCCTGCACTTTCTATCCACTTCATTTAATCACCTATTTTCTTTTCTGTCCTCTTCAATTTTGCATTCTTCTATTTTCATCGTTCATCAGTCAGATCTAGTATCTCCTGAGTTATTCATTGATTCTTAGTTGATCTTTCCTTTCTTCCTAACATTTCTTCAGCAGCCTTTTTTACCTCATTCTTCACGACTGTCCATTGTTCCTCTATTGTGTTTCCTTCAGCCTTTTCATTTAGTCAGTGCAGCATGTTCCTTGAAACAATTTCTAACACTTCTTTCAACTTGTCTACATCCCATTTCCTTTCATTCCTTCCTTTCTTCAATTTCTTCAACTTCAGATTGCATTTCATCACCAACTAGTTGTAGTCAGAGTCCACGTCTGCTCCTGGAAACGTTTTGCAATCCAGCACCTGGTTTCTGGAATCTGCCTAATTATAATGAAGTCTTTTTGATACCTTCCAGTGTCTCCATGTATACAGCTGTTGTTTGTGGTGTTTGAACAAAAGTCTTAGCAAGGACTAAATTATGATCAGTGCAGAATTCAACCAGCCGGCTTCCCTTTCGTTCCACGTCCCAATCCCAGTTCTCCTACCTTCTCTTCGTTGACCTACCACTGCATTCCAATCTTCCATCACAATTAGTTTCTCATCACCTTTTACATATTATATTAAATCTTCTATCTCTTCATATATTTTTTCGAGTTCATCATCTGCTGTACTAACCTGCGTTATTGTGGTGGGCAAAGGTTTGGTGTCTATCTTGAGAACAATAACCCTTTCACTATGCTTGTCATAGTAGCTTACCCGCTGCCCTATTTTCTTGTTCATTATTAAACAAATTCCTGCATTTCCCCTGTTTGATTTTATTTAATAATTCTGTAATCGCTCGACCAAATCCTGCTCTTTCTGTGAATGTACTTCACTTATACTAACTACATCTAACTTTAGTCTATCCATCTTCCTTTTCAGATTCTTTAACGTACTCTGCAGTTTGCACTGGGTGACGAAAGAAGCCACTTTCTTATGTGTACCAACTCAAGCTCTGTGCAGTCCATTGAAACCTGTTTCTCGCAACACCCACTGGTGCAGCAGATTCATGACCTTCTAGCCAGGTTAACACAATGCGGACCCGTCCCGAGAAAACTCGTGTTTGCCTGGCCGAGCGTTGCGAACTGGTCCCAAGTTATCTCGTGTTAGCAGCAGACTGAACTTTAGTGCTATTTTTTGAGATATACGGGAACCATTTGGAGGTCGAGGGTGATAGAACTCGTTATGTATGGTTCTACACAATCGTTAGTCGCATTTCTTTTCGAGTATTCTTAATATTATAGATTTTCTTTGCATTTCCTGACAACATGTTTACAAAGTTCGAAGAGCTATGCAAGATGGCAGTGCCCAGCGATCGCACGTGTTTAGACAAGGATGAAATTATTTGTGTTTTATATGCCGATACAGGCTCCGAATATTCAAGTGATGCTGAATATTTAGAGTTCGATAATGAAATATCTTCTAACGGAAATGTTTCAAGTGATGACGAGATTATAGCCTTATCTTCAAGGTGTGGAACTCACGTAGTGCAGAACGAGTCTCATAATTGTGTCACGGGTGTAAATATTCTAAATATTGTAAATAATGTAGTGTTTTCTGACAACTGGATTATGGACAACAGTAAACCTAGGCTAGAGAATTTTGAAGGTGTTTCTGGTATAAAGGTATAGCCTCATGAATCTGGAAACATAGGACAAGTAGCAGGACTTATGTTTGGTAAGGATTTTTTTCAGTATGTAGCTGAACAGACAAACTTATACTATGAGCAGAATTCACATTCTTGTAATGTATCCCCTAAAACACTAAAGTGGACTAATGTCACTAGCAGGGAAATTTTAGAAAATATTGCACTCTGTATATTTATAGGCCAGGTGAAGAAATCATGTCTGAAAGATAACTGGCCAACCGATCCCCTAATAAAATTTTTTTTTAAAATATTTCTGAAAACTATGAGCCGAAATAGATTTCAACAACTACTTACCTACCTGCATTTCAACAACTATTCAGGACGGCCACCAGAAAAATACACAGCAGTCCTTCAAAAGCTAGTGAAGTTCTGACAGTTTATTTGAATGCATGCACTCCAGCTTGGAGGTATTTATTTATTTCTTTCTTTCTTTCTTTCTTTCTTTCTTTCTTTCTTTCTTTCTTTCTTTCTTTCTTTCTTTCTTTGGCGCATGTCCCATACAATCAAGTTGAGTTCAGATATAAATTATATACATGTTTACATAACAAGAAAAGGCTCCCTACAACTGAATGTCAAGATCACTGATCCACTGTATTGCTTCTGGAGTTGTCATCAGGAAATCCACTTTGCTGCCTGTGTATGCCCGCGTTTCACACTCTCTGACAATATGATGTATGGTTTGTCGAGCAGCTCCACAGTCGCACGCGGGTGTCGGCAACTTGTTCCATTTAAACAGCATGTCTCTGCGTCTGCCATGGCCTGTTCTTATTCTGTTCAGAACAAACCATGTTTTATGTGGTAGTTGGAATCCACTTGGAAGTTTGGCATTCGAGAACATACTGTGCAGGTGCGTCTCCGTTGCTGCTTCCCACCGTCTTTTCCACTCTGTAGTTGGGTTGTAGCTTCTAGCAACCATGTCTAAGGCGTTACGTAAAATTGGATGGCATGAACGTAATCTGTTTTGATGGATAGTTCGTAGATCTTCATGTACTGGTAGATCGGGGTTCCTTAAGATTTTATTGAATTCCTTGATAAGAGCGGTGGATCTGCATAAATCAGATGGCATTATTCCAGATAGAAGCGAAGCCAATGAGTTGGTGTAGATCGAATTGTGCCAGTTATTATGCGCATAGTGGAATTCAATTCAGTATCAATGAGTTTTGTGTGATGACTGTTCATCCATACTGGAGCACAGTTCTCCAGCACTTGAATATACCAAGCCTAAAGCTGAAGACCGTAAAACTCTTGCCAAAGAACCCCAGGTAGTTCCACAAAGCTTATGAATGATGTTGTTATGTGTTTTCAGTTTCTGTGCAGCGCGCAGCAGATGTTGCTTGTAGGATAGTGTTTGATCCAAGATTACTCCAAGATATTTTGGGTTCCAGTTGTGGTGAAGTATCCTGCCACAGAAACTTACATTCAATTTAGTATTTGCTAAGTGATTGTTTAAATGGAAACAAGACACCTCTGTTTTATTGGTGTTGGGCTTAAGTCTGCAGTTCCTGAAGTAAGTTTCCAAAATGGACAAATCCCTTGTTAAAATCTCTTCAGTTCTCTCCAGTTCTTTGTGTTGCACAGCTAATGCTATATCATCAGCGTAGCAGAATTTCCGTGATGTAACTTCAGGAAGATCAGATATATATAAGCTGAACAGGAGTGGCGATAGGACTGAACCTTGAGGCAAACCATTTTTAAGCTTCCTCTCCTTGCTCACATTGCTTCCGATGATAACCTGAAGCCTCTTATCACTCAATATATTGTTAATAAGTCTTGCTATCTTTATGCATGGTATGATCCAGAGAAGTTTATAGACCATACCTTCCCTCCACACGGTATCAAATGCAGCAGTGAGATCAACAAAAGCAACAGATGTTTTCAGTTTTCTTTGGAACCCCATTTCTATGAATGTTGTAAGTGCCAAAACTTGATCACAACAGCTGCGACCTGGTCTGAAGCCTGCCTGATCCATGGGAATGTGCTGTAAAATGGTGCTGCTTATTCTGTTAAATATGAGTCTTTCAAACAGTTCGTAGCAACAGCTAAGGAGGGCTATGTGGCGATAATTTTCTGGCTTGTTGTTGGGTTTGCCAGGTTATAAAATCACAATTATCTTAGCTTTTTTGAACTCCAAAGGCATGTGTCCAGTTAGTAAGATGTCTGTGAAAAATGTTGCCAGCCATTTCTTCGCATTTTGTCCCAGATTGATCAAGAACTCAGGATGAATTCCATCGAAGCCAGGAGCTTTAAATGGTTTTACATCTTTCATTGCTGTATCAATCTCGGATACTGTGAAGGGATTTGCATATTCTGAAGACTGAGGTGCTGTTGACTTCAAGACTTGAAGTTGTCGTCGAATATATTTGGTGTGTTTCTTGTCACCTGGAACTCGTGACGTTGCAATGATGTGAGAGGCAATTTGATCTGATGTAACTTCAGCCTGTTCTCTGCATACTGGTGGGCTTCCTCCTAATTTTCTGAGAAGACTCCAAGCTTCTCTGCTAGAGTGAGTAAAATCTATCCTCTCAGCTGTTTCTATCCACTTATGCCTTCGAGATGAGTCCAGACTGGACAGAAGCTTGGTTGCTGTGTTAGGATCTCCACATCGTTGAAAGTCTTGATATAGTGCTTGACTTTCTTCATTCCATCCAGGGATATATTATTTGCGGTAACCTCTTGGAATGAACTTCTTAGCTGTTTCTATAACTGCACCAGCAAAACGCCTATAGTTGTTATATTTAGCAGGAATCCATCGGATACACTTATGTTCTGCTGTGAAATTGGTCTAGTCAGCTTTACGAAAATTCCAACGAGAATGTGGTGTTGATCTAATTACAGGGATTGTGATACCAATTTCAATTAGGATGGGCTTATGTTGGCTATGTGGAAATTCACCAATCACTTTTCTCGTGATGTTTTCAGGAAAACCACTTTCATTACAGCTTACAAAACTGAGGTCTGGATTTGTATCTTTGATCCATGCAGCTGATCTACATGTGCCCTTGTCTTTAGCATCAAAAATTAAATGGAGATCATTTTCCTCTGCCCATTTCACGAGTACTTCCAGAGTCCATGGTGACTGTTAAAATCCCCAACATAAATTGCAGGATGCTTTGCAGTATGTAAGACATGTTCAAGCCAAAGAATGTTAGGTGGTTTATAGACATTTGTTATAGTAATGCCATGCAACTGTGTGACAACTGTATGTATATTTCCATCCGTATTTTCAGAAATAAGCGAGGCTTCATTTATGTTGTTACGGATGTAGGTGGCTATTCCATACACATCGTGATATGTCACTCCAAGAGCAGTATAACCAGGGATACGACCTCTGCTTCAAAACTGATCTGCATTAGAAACATGCGTTTCCTGAATGGCGACAATATCAATATTGTTGTCCAATAAAAGATTAGATAGATAGTCACACTTTGCTTTGCTGATACTTTCGACATTTAGTTGGAGGAGTCGAATCGTTGGTCCAATGTTTCTTGTTAGGGAGCTCTTAAAAGAGCTGTTGAGACGTGTTTGATATGTCATTGTATGTAATTGCCAGGAGATCGCAGTGACAGACTGGCTGCCAAATATATTGTTGCTCGCTTAGCACCACCCAGGGGTCACGTGTAGGGTATTTTGAGGTTAAACCTACGGACGTGAGCAACATCGATTGGAGGTAGTTATAAAGTGGCCGGGAACAGGACTGTGCATGGGGTGAAGGGCACCCGGTCTGCAATGTGTTAAGTGATGCTGGCACCAGAATCACTTGCGTGGCTTCCAAGTGACGTTGGGATTGCGGGGAAACGAACTTGCGGATGAAGCTGCAAAGGAAGCAGTACTTTTACCTCCAAGACCTTTCAATGTACCTGATAAGGATATTTGTTCTCAGCTACGTCGAACCATCTTGGTGTCCTGGGAATCAGAGTGGATAGCTATCCAAACTCCCAACAAGCTGAGATCAATTCAGAAGACAACTGCCGCATGGCGGTCCTCTTTGCAACCTTCACAGAGAGAGGCCATAGTATTGTGTAGGCTGAGGATAGGTCATTTAACGATCTACGCACTCTTATCTCCTAAAGAGGGAAGACACACACACACACACCCCCCGTGTGTTCTTGTGGTGCCGACTTCACCGTGGCCCACATTCTCACAGAGTGCCCTGATCTCTCTGGCCTAAGATGGAGCCTCGGTCTGTAGGAAACACTCGAACGCATACTAGCCGATGATGTGACTACTGCTGATCTCGTCATCTGCTTTACAGCTTTTTGTGTGACAGTGGATTAATCAAAGGTATGTAATTACAAGTGTACTGTTACTCAGGGAATGTACGTTCCCTTTTGATTCATTAGTAATTTTTTGGCCTAATTTTTTTTTTGTTTTTTTTTCATACTGCATTTCCAAATTCTTTTGTTGAATAAGTAATTTTGTTTTTATTTTAAATTTGTTTTCCACTAATTTATTCAGAGAGGATGATTACCTCGTTGTACTTCCTCTTAAAACAAAAATCACTACCACTCTAACGTACTACAACAATCCAAACTTACATTCCATGCTCCAACTCGCAGAATGTTGGTATCCATCTTCCTGTTGATTGCCCCTTCTCATGTAGTCCCCATTCGGAGATCTGATTGGGTTGTAGTTTCTCATTGCTTTCAGCTGTATAGCGGTATCTACACAGCTAAGAAATTATGAGTATAATTACAAGGCCATATCAGTCAGTCCTGTAGACTGATGTCTTTGCAACTTCTGAAAGGTTGCTACACCCCTTTCGATGAACCATTTTTTAGTCTGATCCATCCAATATGGTTGCACCTGCGGCTCGGCTATCTGCTTCATCGATTAAGTATCGATTTGTATGCAGCTACACTGAATTATCTTTAAATGTCAAGTTACATTAATTCCGTGACCAACTATAGTCTCATTTGAGAACTCAAATCCACAAGACAATTATTCCAAGTGTTTGAACTCTAAAAACTTTTTTGTTTGAACTTTTTGAATGTGTATATTATTTTGTTTTTGTAATTTGATTTTAATGATACTGTGCCCTTCTAATAATTTATGCTGAATAGCTGAGTTTGGCTGCAATGAACAGCCGAACTAGTACTATTCGATATATAAACTATTTATTGATTAGGTGGAAGAATAAATTAAATTTGTAAAAATGTAAGACATATCCATCAACGGGCCTAGCAATGAAATTTAATGCATACCCGTCTTACAACTTAGTGGAGGTCATTTTGCAGTAACTTATTTATTACTCCATACAGTATATTATCATCCGCAGAAAGCGTTGAATGCACAGAGATCCAGTAACATTGCTTTGTGGGGACCCCCCTCTTGTTGACGTCTTGCCGAGTTACCAAAGACTTATCCGCCCTCTCGTTTACATCTTTACTATAACCCCTAAATACTTTCATAAGCATATGAAGAGATCTCTAACCTCTATTTACAACCTTGTTAATGAGATTTTCCCAATGAGGATCTTACTTAGGCACTTAGTGTTCCCTGTGCGATACGTTCACCCTAACAACACAGTAATTGAAACATGGAGAGACTGCAATTTACCCGTGTAAACACTCTGGTGTGGAATGCTGAGATGATAGTATGATGGCAAAAGAGATTGAGGATCGCATCAGTTTCAGAAAGTGTTACAAGATTTCAAGGGTTTCCAAGAACGAAGAAAAGAAATAAGAAACCGATTGAAGGAATACTGGTGGAACATCAAAGCCAATGGAGGGAGAGAATGAATGTATTGTAAAGCCAATATGCAGAAGTTGTTATTCCACAGTCCATAGTGACTCAAATTGAAATTATTATTATTAATAATAATAATAATAATAATAATAATAATAATAATAATAATAATAATACTTTCCCTAGTAAGGTGAACCAACAAAGAGAAGTTAGATCTTTGTTGTATTGATCTCATTTTCCCTCAACTTGATCTTGACATCACCCCTGTGACCCACAGGGACAAAGTTATGCATAATTAAAATTGTGAAAGTTTCTTCATTTACTACTTATCAGCTTCAGAGTGTAATCTCCCACAGATGGTGTGTGCCCCAGTTTCTTTAAGGTATTGTCCATATAAACACAGAAAGGAAAATCATTCATTATGGTAAAGATAGTGTACGTATTGACGCAAGTCAGGTTATGTGTGTGTATAACTGAAGATGTTTAATGTATTAGGTTTAATCATGTTAGTCCTTGATTTCTTCAAGGGGCAGAAATTCAGTAACTGTGCCACAAGTTTTATAACATTATAATGTATTTGAAATCATACAAATCTTATGTGGAATACCTTGTAGACGAGAGATGTGCTCACTGCAACAGCCAGGGACCCACCGACCCAAAGAAGTACATTTACTTCTATAAACTAATGTAATTTAGAACCCATAATTCTTCATTGCTGAAGCACGCAGTAGCACTTCCATTGGCCGAGACACTTTCGGGTATGTTATCATTCCCAGCAATCGGGTCAAATGCATTCTGTTACCAACCCGCGCACAGTAAAAACACAACTAATGGTTTTGTCACTAACCAGATCTAACTAATCCAGATCAGTGGCTTTGTCACTAGCCTGAATGATAAATTCAAGTTTAAGAGCTGGCAGCCTTGTGCACCAAACAATCACGTCGTCCGTGAGAAAAAAACAGAGGACAGTGCAATCGTACCTAGATGTCTCCCGCTGAAAAAGTGGCGTAGTAACTGAACGTATGCCGTTCAGGTATACAGAAAACTTCTGGTTGTGTACATATCAACTCAAGGGAAGTTACGTTAAGGTTACATCATGTTTATCACTGTAAAAAACATCCGTGTTTCCCAGGTTGGTCAGGAAAACCTCCACTTGTGTGTGTGTGTGTGTGTGTGTGTTAATGTAAGTGAGCTCTGGAATCTTCATGTACCAAGGACATGTTGTACAACATTCTAGTGGTTCGTACATACCGGTATCTTAGTTAATGTGCCGTAGTGACAAACTTGTTTCAAGACAATTCTAGAACAGGCATTTGCCAAGGGATTCTCTATGTTAGCCTAGACTTCTTACAGGTATCTTGTAGTAATACTTTGTTGTAAGAAAGCAGGATTATTTAGAATCAGCCTGTATGTACATAAAGAGTGTTTAGTTCAGTTTAGTGGGTTAGGTTAGTGAGCTAGTAGTTGGAGAGAGTTGTGGAGTTGTGTTGTTGATTCTGCTGCGGCAGGTCAGTTGTTGTTCAATAGTGATGTGTTTATAGTGCGTTGCTGCTGTTATACTGGCACCATGACTGCAGGTCTTTCCTAAACCACTGGTATGTGAGTACTTCACTGAGCGAGTTATAATTCCAGGCAGTCGGTTGTTGACGTAGCAAGTTATCATAAATTATTGTGTATATATTTAGAATTATGTTACGAAGGTTGATCAAATATAAGCTGGATTTTTGTTCCTGAACATCAACAGTTGGTAGGACTGGCTCCACGCTTCTGCTATGCTTAGGCGAGACCGTTAAAAGTGGGAAGTGTGTGCTGTTAGATATTTCCCACCGTTTTGTCAGTAACGCTCATAATGTTGGAGCAACACATAATTATAAAATTTCTTACTCGTGAAGGAGTTACAGTGGCGAAAATTTGCCAGAGATTGACTGCACAGTTCGGTGGTTAAACATTGTCAAGGACACGTGTGTTTGCCTGGCATAAAAAGGAAGGACGAGACCATGTGAAAAATCAGCAACATGATTGCCGTATGGACCAGCATTACAGACAAAAACATTCATGCGGTTAAAGACCTTAATGATAATGATCATCAGGCGAGAGTATCAGAAATTGCAGAACAAGTCTGAATCAGTTATGGGAGCTGTCATGCAATCATCACAAATGACCTACAGTTCCGCAAAGTGTGTTCCAGATGGGCTCCTTGCCTTTTGACAGAAAATCTGAAGTTGAAACTTTAGGAGGTCTGTCAGAGGCTTACAGCAAGGCTTTTTTTCTTGCATTTTTTAAAAAATTAACATATTCATTAACTGCATGCTCCATTACAATTTAAGTAATACTACATGCATAAGTATTCTTTTGTAGTCGTAATTACATTTTCTATTAATTATGTTACCTATACCTACATGTTTGATTTTAATGTATCTAGCCTAGAAACACCATTATACAGGTTTTTTTTTTTTTTTTTTTTTTCAGTGAAAGTGTTCTTTCTTGATATAACTACGCCCTACGTCAGGTCATCAGAATTGATACACTTCACGAACAGTTTAAAGAACTTTAAGTATTTCCCTATAAGTTCATTCTTGCTTTGGCCTCCTGAGATGATTACATTTGTCTTTAGTTTTATCCTTTCGTGTTTTAATAATTCACACTCATATAGGATGTGGTCCGCACTTTGCGTTTCTTCGCCACACCGACACGTCGCATGCTCTTGGATTTTAAATCAGATAGGTCCCTATTTTTCCATGCCCTGCCATCATAACCGTCATATTGTGGCTTAAGATAATTTTTTTGTCAAGTCTCGCTTTAACACTTGGGAAATATGCTTTCATTATTGATCCATTGGAAGTTTCTCCACACTCTTCTTCCCACAATTGTAAACTTCTCTCACGCAATACCTTTTTTACTGCACCATCAGGAATTTTATTGAAAGTCACTTCTAGGTCTGTCCTGCTGGCTGCTTTGCCAATTTATCAGCAGTTTCGTTGCCTTCTGTGCCAACATGAGCCTTAACCCATCAGAAGTGTATTTTCCAGTTTTGTAGTTGTAGGTCTCTCATCTTCCTTCTGATCTCTTCTACAAGATTGTTGCTTCTTCCATTGTTTTTGAGTAGGTCCAGGATTTTTTACTATCAGTGTAAATAATTGCTGCTCTATTTTCGTGGTTGATGTCTTGTAATTTCTCCAGTGCCTTCAATATTGAGTATTGTTCTGCTTGAGTATTTCAACAGGTATTGTGTAATTTGAATTGGTATTGTTGAGGAGGTTCATAGTGACTGTACAGGATTATTTCAGATCCAACTCCAGCCTCACTTTTGCTTCCATCTGTATAGATTTGTAATGGGTAGTGTTTGTCAACCATTTTGTCCTGTATTTTAACCGTTTGAGCCGGGTGAGACTGTTGTTTATAACACATCCTGGAATCAAGTTTCAGAGTCTCTTTTCTCACTACCATTTCTTCAGTCAGTTTTGTTATGTCATATGGCAATTTCTCCAAGTTCTATCACGATGGGAGTTAATCCGGTTATGATACATAACGCCTCTTGTGATGTTGTACGGTAGGTCTTAGCTATTTTAATGTTTATTAGTCGTTGCACTCTTCTTAATTTCATTGCATTATACGACTTGGTTGCGGATTGTATCCATAATGGTATTCCGTAAGACAGGAATGGTAGAATAGCTCCTTTATATATAATCTTCATAACATCAGGGCGAAGTCCCCAATTTATTTTGGCAGACTTTGAGAGAGCATGAATAAGTTTCGAGCACTTATCAGTTACATATTCTATGTGCTGGTCAAACTTAAATCTGTTGTCTATAATGACTCCAAGATATTTTATGCAGTTTACTTCTTTCAATGTCTCGTTTAAATATATTTGCAAATTCTGCCTTACGCAAGATTTCTTGCGTGTTATTATCATTGTTTGAGATTTCTGCTCATTAAACACAACTTTGTTTTGTCTAGCCCAAGTCAATATTTTACTTAGTTCTATGTCTGCATTATTTTCTATCTCCAGTTTGCTCTTTCCTTTGACTAGGATGAGCACATCATCTCCAAATGCAATCACCTTCGTACAGTTCTTATAGTTCAGATTTAAGTGAGTCGTACTGGAGATGTTCCGATATTCCGGTCCGCAGCACGAACCCTGTGGACATCCTTTACTTATGCTGCTTTCTATGACACTCAAATCGGCTTTCAGGGTGCATCTCCTCTCACTGAGATAGTTCTGCGTGAGTGTAGAGGTTTTTAGGGCAGTTGAATCCTTTCAGTGCATTCAAGATCCCAGGCCACCAGGCCGCATCAAAGGCCCCTTTCATGTCCAAACTGATCATTGCGACGTTCTTTTCGTTTGAGTCCACTTTCAACAAACTGCTTGACTGCCATCAGTGCATCGACTGTTCCAGTTTGTGGCGTGAAACCATACTGGTTTCTATTTAGTAAGTCTCTAGAGTTAACGTGGTGCATTATGCGATTTATGAGGAGCTTTTCTAGCACTTTGGCGACTACGTTCAGTAGACTTATTGGTCGATATTTAGAAACATCATCACTGTTTTCTTTTCCAGGCTTGATTATAGGTACAATGATGGCCCTTTTCCATACTCTTGGAAAACATCCAGTTTTAAGACATCCATTGAAGAGCGCTGTTATGTACACTGACTGACAGAGCAAATGCAACACCAAGAAGGAGTGGTCAGAACTTTATGCCAATTGCAGGGTAGACTGACATCACTGAGGTATGCTCATGATGTGAAATGCGCCGCTGTGCTGCGCACGTAGCGAACGATAAATGGGACACGGCGTTGGTGAATGGCCCACTTCGTACCGTGATTTCTCAGCCGACAGTCATTGTAGAACGTGTTGTCATGTGCCACAGGACACGTGTATAGCTAAGAATGCCAGGCCGCCGTCAACGGAGGCATTTCCAGCAGACGGACGACTTTACGAGGGGTATGGTGATCGGGCTGAGAAGGGCAGGTTGGTCGCTTCGTCAAATCGCAGCCGATACCCATAGGGATGTGTCCACGGTGCAGCGCCTGTAGCGAAGATGGTTGGCGCAGGGACATGTGGCACGTGCGAGGGATCCAGGCGCAGCCAGAGTGACGTCAGCACGCGAGGATCGGCGCATCCGCCGCCAAGCGGTGGCAGCCCCGCACGCCACGTCAACCGCCATTCTTCAGCATGTGCAAGACACCCTGGCTGTTCCAATATCGACCAGAACAATTTCCCGTCGATTGGTTGAAGGAGGCCTGCACTCCCGGCGTCCGCTCAGAAGACTACCATTGACTCCACAGCATAGACGTGCACGCCTGGCATGGTGCCGGGCTAGAGCGACTTGGATGAGGGAATGGCGGAACGTCGTGTTCTCCGATGAGTCACGCTTCTGTTCTGTCAGTGATAATCACCGCAGACGAGTGTGGCGTCGGCGTGGAGAAAGGTCAAATCCGGCAGTAACTGTGGAGCGCCCTACCGCTAGACAACGCGGCATCATGGTTTGGGGCGCTATTGCGTTTGATTCCACGTCACCTCTAGTGCGTATTCAAGGCACGTTAAATGCCCACCGCTACGTGCAGCATGTGCTCCGGCCGGTGGCACTCCCGTACCTTCAGGGGGTGCCCAATGCTCTGTTTCAGCAGGATAATGCCCGCCCACACACTGCTCGCATCTCCCAACAGGCTCTACGAGGGGTACAGATGCTTCCGTGGCCAGCGTACTCTCTGGATCTCTCACCAATCGAATACGTGTGGGATCTCATTGGACGCCGTTTGCAAACTCTGCCCCAGCCTCGTACGGACGACCAACTGTGGCAAATGGTTGACAGAGAATGGAGAACCATCCCTCAGGACACCATCCGCACTCTTATTGACTCTGTACTTCGACGTGTTTCTGCATGCATCGCCGCTCGCGGTGGTCCTACATCCTACTGAGTCGATGCCGTGCGCATTGTGTAACCTGCATATCGGTTTGAAATAAACATCAATTATTCGTCCGTGCCGACTCTGTTTTTTCCCCAACTTTCATCCCTTTCGAACCACTCCTTCTTGGTGTTGCATTTGCTCTGTCAGTCAGTGTATGATGGTAATTGCTCGAAGATAAATTTTAGTGTGTCACATGTTATTCCGTCTTCTCCGGGTGCTTTATTGTGATTTAGGTCCCGTATGGCCGCGGCTACTTCTTCTTGTGTGAATGGGATATTTGGAGGCTGTTCCGACTTCCTTCTTGCTTCTTTGTGATGAATGCTGTCTTCAGCTACATCATCGCACGGGGTGAAATGAGCCATCATGTAGTTCATTGTGTCGACTAAATTAGTCGTGTATGTACCGCCTGGCTTTCTTAACCCAGTCCAGCCTGGGCCTTAATATCCCTTACAAACGCTCTGGACTGGGCATTTTTAAGGATATTTAAAACATCATATCTCTGTACCTGTAGGAGATGTTTGCATGATTATTTTCTCTTTGTGCTTGTTTGAGCATCTACTTTTGAAAAACATTGTTTGTGTTATGTCAACTATCACTTGAGATTTTAAAATTGTTGATATATTATACCATGTTTTGCGAATGGAAGAAAGGTCTGACGGATAACTAAGCAAGTACAGTTTTATGAAATACTGTTATATTTACCCTATTTTGCTAATATAAAATGTGCATTGCAATGAAAAAAACAACATTAATGAGTACAGTATAAAAGTAATAATTTTTCAATAATAATAATAATAATTACAATAATGAAAATGGGAGCTCTTATGAAATTTTATTTTAATTGATAAATTTCTTCACAAAAGTTACTCAAATGTAAAAACATTGTTCCATTTACCACAAAAGACTTCTGAGAAAGAGAAAATACAGTCTTCTCAACAGAAAACTTCACTAATATGTAGACAATCTTATGTATTCACGCAAATTTGAAATATGCGGGAACATGAGCTAGGCCGTAAAATGAATTCCAATCATAAAGTAAACTCGTGTCCTCATCCTGAGGTGGTGCAGCTCTTTTCTGGCACACCCCCATTGGAGGTGAGCTGCATGTACCATTTCAACCACATACCAGCCCTCCTGCCAGTTTTAAATTCCTGGCAGTACCGGGAATCGAACCCGGGCCCCCGAGGACGGCAGCTAATAACACTAACCATTACGCTACGGAGGCCGACAGTTCCAATCATAATGAAATGTAAGACGTTGTTTCGAATCCATATGCCAATAATATGTTCATTTGTGAATAAACTTATAATATATCATAAAATATCGAAAATATCACTTTCGTCAAACACATGTTTGCCGCGAGAAGCCATGTCTTAGAGCTCACTGAGTGACAACATCTACCGATCATGTTGATCGAGAATATTGTAAATTCTCTTACTTAGACATTTAATACTGCCATCTGCTTAAATACCCTCATAACTAATACATGAAGAAACACGATGTAACCACCAGAATGCGTGCATAGCTCGTTCTCGATTTTTAGTGAATTGTCAAACCTTACTACGGGCTATGCCCGCAGCGCAGCCTGAGCGTAATTTCGGCTGCTGCGAGCTATGCTCACACTTAGACTGGAAAGAGTTAAGGTTGAGATTGTACACCTGTTCCTAATTTTCCCTGAAGCTAATTTGTACACTGCGTTCAGTCAATCACTACTGATCTGCATTTAGGGCAGTCGCCCAGGTGGTAGATTCCCTATCTGTTGTTTTCCTAGCCTTTTCTTAAATGATTGCAAAGAAATTGGAAATTTATTGAACATCTCCCTTGGTAAGTTATTCCAATTCCTAACTCCCCTTCCTATAAACGAACGTTTGCCCCAATTTGTTCTCCTGAATTCCAACTTTATCTTCATGTTGTGATCTTTCCTACTTTTGAAGACATCATCCAAACTTATTCGTCTACTGATGTCCTCTCACGCCATCTCTCCACTGACAGCTCGGAACATACCACTTAATGTAGGATGCTAAAAGGGTTTAATGTGTCACCTATTCAATACATATAAATTTTTAAACATTAGGAATTTATTATTAATTCCATTTGAGACTTGTTTTGCCCTTCATTGAGGGCATCATCAATCAAATTACTTCCTCAAGGCAAAAATCAGGTATCTGATTAGTGATTAAACTATAAACATTAAGATACATTATAATGGGAAAAATTAATCAACCAAGAAAAAATTTTTTTGTTCACTGGCGGTACAGTTAAACAATATGTTTATAGACATAGTAGTCGGCACCAATGCGTAAAATCACTGGGTATTTTAGCAGAGTCCAGCAGTGGTGTTCTGAAGAATAATTGACACACTCGTTAGAAAATCATAGGAAATTATAAAGTTTATAGAAATATTTACATTGAAACAGTCGGGGGAGAAAGGGTATAGTATCTGCCGTCAATGTTCGTAACATTAATTACTGCCGTTGGTTGAACTATTACAGGTTGACAGGATA